>NC_134485.1:24738373-25015873 GCF_040206685.1 Ascaphus truei
TTTATCCCCCGACACATATCACTGCCATGGCATTTGGTGTAAAGCGTAAGCCCCAAGGCTGCTATTGAGTTTCGATGGAAAAATACAAATTCATTAATATTGATAGATGAGGCTCTTTCTCTTGTATTAGAAATAAATAATAAATCAGATAAAGATTGGAATAAAGATATTGTATTCATTTTACATATAGAAAACAAAAACTATCACGTACACACGTACTAAAAAAAGGTAAAAAAACACTAGTACAGGCCACCCAGTTTTTGGTTGTCTGCTTCACACATTAGTGTATTAGAATAAATGGGTTCATGCCATGAATCTAGAAAGCCAGGATGAGTCAGTGAGGAGTCTGTGTCACACACAGCCTGATGATACTGTATTATGGAAATTTGGCATCAGCAATAAAAGCCGCTCCTGTTAGAGGTGCCTTCATGCAAAACCTGTAACTACACAATCTCTTTCTAGAACAGGAGGTGGGCAACTCCAGTCATCAAGGGCCACCAAAAGGTCAGGTTTTCAGGATATCCCTGCTTCAGCACAATTGGCACAATCAGTGGCTCAGTCACAGATTGAGCCACCTGTGCTGAAGCAAGGGATATCCTGAAAACCTGACCTGTTGGTGGCCCTTGAGGACTGGAGTTGCCCACCCCCTGGTTCTAGAACCAGCATAAAAACCACCATTGCATAAAAAGGCCACATTAAAATATAATCATCAAGTGAACAAATCCACAAGGCTCCCTCTCGTTGTTGGATAGAATTGGCGACAGAGCAGAGGTTGTAGTTATTACACTATATTAGATGCAGTGCGGGACAATTTATCACTACCCTATTTGGTTTAAATCCCAATCTGAGCTCTGTGCTACCTAGTGCAAGTGACTTCATCTCACTTTGGTTTAACATAATCTAGTGAAGCCAATAAACGCACACAACTGGTGCCAAGGGTCCTGTGAGGTGTGTATGTGTATGTGTGTGTGTTTGTGTGAATAGCCATGTTAGTCCAGTTGCGATAGTGCAGAATAAATGAGTTCTTCAGTATTAGGTGATACCTTTTTTTATTGGACTAACAATTTATGTCATAGGACAAGCTTTCGAGAGTAAGGCCTGGGACCCGCTGCGCCCGGCGGCGTGGGCGGCCGGCCGCACGAGCGTTCCCCACCAGCAGGGGAATCCTCCCGAGCCGGTCCCACTCCCCCCTCACGGCACAGCTCACTAAACGCTGTGACGCGTCAGCCGCTAGGGGATTCAAGAGAATTGTAATCCCAAGCGGCGACGCGTCACGTGGTGTGGCTGTGAGCCAATGAGGAGGGGAGGCTTCGGGAGGAGGGGAGGTTTCGGGGAGCGGGGAGGAGAGTGTGGAGGGAAAGCAGCGTGAGTGCCTGTCTGTGTGTGTGTGTGTGTGTCTGAGTGCCTATCTGTGTGTGTGTGTGTGCATGAGTGCCCGTCTGTGTGTCTGTGTGTGCCTGAGTGTCAGCGTGTGAGTAGGGCAGCCCGCAAGCTGCTCCCGCCTGCAGCCCGGGAGCCCGAGGAGGGGGGGGGGGGGTAGTGGGTCCCTCAGCTTAAACCACACCCCCTCTGCTTAAACCACACCCCCTCTGCTTAAACCACGCCCCTCCCTCCCACTCCAGCCCCGGCTCCCTACAGACCGCATATCGCGGTCTGTGTCTGTCAGCGCCCCGCCTGTCTGCAGTGCGGGCGCGCTGACTGAGGGAGCGGGGCCTTAGCCTTATCCTCTCTTCTTCAGGTCAAGCAATACTGATATACAAAGGGTTCAATGGCTAAAACAGTGTGGAGAGAGGGGGAGAAAAAAACCCCAGATATTTACTGTAGATAAGGTGGGGTGTTAATTGTTTGAAGCCAGGGGACAGTGTCAAAGAAAGGTGGGAGGGGGAGGGATAATGGGGGGGGGGGGGGGGGGAGAGAGAGTGTGGATAAGAATAGAGGCAAGCAGGATAATTACAAGCAATTTTGATAGGGTGTGAGAAAACCCATGTCCGCATTAAGTCCTTTGGTTTTGGTGTCAAAGAGTCTTATCATTCTGAGTTCAAATGTTTTCTGTTCTTGGGTGCTTTTAAACATTCCATTGAGGATTTTGATTTTTAGATCATTTATGGAATGATCTGGTTGTGAGAAGCGAAGGAAACCCCGGCAGACCAATTATAACAGGTATGGATACACTCACAGAACAAATATCAGGCTTAGTGGAGAATATCCTCAAACCTTTAGTCAGAAGCACCAACAGCTTCATACAAGATACCACAGATTTTCTCAATAATCTTAACAACATCAACCAACTACCATCCAACACACTGCTAGTTACCATGAATGTAGAATCCCTTTACAGCAACATCCCCCACAAGGATAGTATTGAGGCATGCCTGCATTTCCTTACAACATCTCCCCTGGATCAGAAATACAGCGCTGATATAATTACCAAACTGATAGAATACATCCTCACACACAACTACTTCAGCTTCAACAAGGAAATGTACCTACAACTAATGGGGACTGCAATGAGTACCAAGATGGCACCGCAATATGCGAATCTTTTCATGGCAAATCTTGAACAAAGATTCCTAACTACATGCCTCCACAAACCCTACAAATACTACAGATACATTGATGACCTGTTTATAATATGGACAGAGGGTGAAGAAAACCTAAAACAATTCCACGAGTCCCTGAACTCATTCCATCCATCTATTAAACTCAAAATGGATTATTCGGCAAACCTAGTAAACTTCCTAGATACTACAGTAACACTGAAAGATGGCAAACTACACACATCTGTATACAAGAAACCAACTGACAGATACAGTTACCTCCGCAACTCCAGCTTCCATCCCACTCATACCAAACAAGGTATCATACACAGCCAGGCTATAAGATACCACCGCATATGCTCTGACACTGAAGACAGAAACAGGCATCTCACAACCATGACCGAATCGTTCAGACAGAAGGGATACAAACCAAAGACCATTGCCAAAACTATTACATCTGCAATAAAAGCCCCACGAGAACACCTGCTACAATACAGACAGAAAGCACCTACCACACGCATACCACTAGTGACCACATACAACCCTACCCTAGAGGGTATACGAAAATAATCAAAGATCTGCAACCCATGCTGGCAGAGGATGCGACATTAAAATAAATCTTTCCCAAACCTCCCATTCTTGCATTCCGGCAACCATCAAACCTCAAACAGAAATTAGTCAACAGAAAACTTCACAACTATTTTAAAGACATGGATAATGGCACAAAACCGTGCAGCAACAAACGCTGCAAACTCTGCAAACATATTTGTCAGGATCCCACAGCCAGTCACAACCATAGAACATTCAATGTTAAAGGATCATACAGCTGCACATCCAGGAATTTAGTGCATATGATTCAGTGCAACAAATGTGACCAAGGTTGCTACATTGGGGAAACCAGCCAAAAACTACAAGGAAGAATGAATATGCACAGACACTCTATACTCCATCACGAAGAAGGAAGATACTGCTCACCTGTGGGACATCACTTCTCACAACCAGATCATTCCATAAATGATCTAAAAATCAAAATCCTCAATGGAATGTTTAAAAGCACCCAAGAACGGAAAACATTTGAACTCAGAATGATAAGACTCTTTGACACCAAAACCAAAGGACTTAATGCAGACATGGGTTTTCTCACATCCTATCAAAATTGCTTGTAATTATCCTGCTTGCCTCTATTCTTATCCACACTTTCTCTCTCTCAAGGAACCCTTGACATAAATGTGTGTCTTTGGCTTCACTGGGTTAGGGCTGTTCTATACTGGTTGTGGCCGTGTGCGCATGTGCGAAAGCGCGTGCACGTGCCGCATGCTTTTTGTTTGTATAGAATCTCAGTGCTGCCAGGAGCGACAGGTACTGTGTGTGTGTGTGAGTATGTGTGTGTGTGTGTGTATAGATTATGCGAGTGAAATAATGGTGTAAATAAGATTTTTTTAAACAAAAAAAAAGTTGAATAAATAAAAAATGTTTTATTTGTGCACTCATTGAGACACACACACACACACACACACACACTTAAGCGCCGGTAGCGGCGCGAAATCATCCCTCTCACCGTCTTCGCCGCTGTCTGTCGGCTCCCCGCCGTGCACGCGCGCGGCCCTTGTATAGAGGACACATTGGAAACGGAAGGAGTGCCGGGCAAGTACAATTTTCTCTTCACTTTGTTTTAAGCACCAATGTAAAGATCCTTAAAATATGAACTGGCTGTGTCTGCAAAGTTATGCTACTGCCAAATAGTAGCACTAAGTGGCACTAAGTGATTTTAACGATCAGACAATAGAATTATTGGTCTAGACTACAGCAAGGCCCCGCTTCTCGGCACCCCTCCGATACGGCGTCACCGAGAAGGGGGCCGCCATGTCTCCTCAGAGGCTGTTGCTGCCGGCGCGCATGCGCAGAACGTAGGTCGGCGCGCAGAACGTAGGTCGCGAACGCACAAGGGGGAAATTGCCGGGTTGCGCATGCGCACAACGGGGAAATTGCCGAGTTGCGCATGCGCACAGCTGAAAATCGCCGGTTCCGCTTTCCGGCTATTTTCACTATACGGCGGGCCCTTAGAACGGAACCCGCCGTATGCCCGGGGCCCTGCTGTATTTGCGTCTCAGTGGTCAGATCCTTTGACTTTACGAGTCATTAAAACCCGCTCTCAGTAACTGCTCAGCAAGAATTGAATTCCTTCGTTTTCAGCGCCTGCTATCACTGGGCAATGTGGTCGCCCAACATGGGATGAAAGAAGAGGAGAAGAAAAAAAAGCCAGTATGTGCTGAACATTTCACGGCCAATGAGCCGCTATGGAGTGTGACATGTCTGCAAATGGAAACAAACAGTTCTTACCAGGAAGTCAGAGTGGACACACAGGATGCTGCTGCAAGGAATGATTCTTTAAAAGTTCAACACCGTATATGTTCCTTAAAGCAACAATCCCCCCCCTTTCATTGTACAGCAGTGATTCCCAACCAGGGTTCTGGTCAGTCCCAGGGGTTCCACCTATGGATGGGCCGCCCGTACTCACTGTGACCGCTTTCCTGGCTTTCCCCCTCAACCTTTCCTGAGCCCGCTCTCATGGCTTTCCCCCCTCAACTCAACCCCCTCCCCCCACCCGCGCATGCAGCCCTGACTGCTATGATGCTCTGGGCGCCTCTGCATCCTCCAACCCCCCCGCAGGTTCCTCCGCCGGCAACTGTAGGGCAGGATACCAGCCTCTCTTCCTACTCCTGGGGGGGCGGGGGGGGGGGGAAGAGATGTAAGATCCAGGGTGGCGGAGGGTGATGTGGGATACAAGGGGGGGGGGGGGGAAAGAGTGATATGAGATGCACGGGGGGGGGGGGGGGTATATGAGGATGATGAGGGGTGCTGGAGGAGATATGTATTTGGGAGGTGGGGGTCTTTTTAATATGTATTGGCGGGGCAGAATATTTTTAATATGTATTGTGGGGTTATATGTATTTAGGGGGGTGGGGTTTTTTGGTATGTATTTTGTGTGGGGGGGAACTGAGAGAGTGGGGTAATTGACGGAAGGTGGGGGCGAGTGAGAGGAGAGAAGGGGGGAGTGAGTAAAACAGGGAGAACGAGTCAGACGCAGGGGAGATAAATACATGCGAAGCGGGAAAGGGGGGGGGGAGAGTGAGTTAGATGGAGGGGAGCGAAATAGAGGGGGCTCGTGAGGTGTGAAATTTTATGATTTACCCCTATCAAACCTATGTGTCAGCCAGATAGGGGTTCCCCGAGATTTTTTTAAATATTTGAAGTGTTCCTCCAAACAAAAAAGGTTGGAAATCACTGTTGTACAGGATGGGAACAGAGTGGGCCCCCAAAAGCTGAACCATGCTATTTTTTACTCCAAGATACTTAGTGAAGTTACTGGGTTAAATCCAGGGAAAGGAAAATGGCCACCACATCATGGGCCCATAAGAAGCCACAACGTCATCGATTGTAGCATCCTATTTGATGGCCATTTTAATGCCCCAACAAAAACCAGGAAGTACTAGTGCCAACTTCACCAGTACTGTAGGTATCTTGGGAATGGAGGGTGGGAGCACGGTCCCTGGAGCTGAAAATAGTGTGGGGTTCAGCTCTGGAGAGGGGGGGGGGGGGCCTGCTTCCCAGGGCTTACACAATAGACATGGCTTTTTAGTTACAGTGATAACCATGCTGCCAGATCTCTAACCAGCAGAACCCCAGGCCTGGACTCTACGCCCCACTCTCCCTATATTCAAAACTCAACTGAACAGCCATTTCCTGGAGGAATCTTTTCTATAGTATTTCAACCAACATTAGCTGCTTTCTCTCAACACTGTGCTGCATGCTGCTCGTTATCGTCACTTGTAAATGTATCCTGTAGCAGTCACTCTCTGGGCATTACACACTTTGGTACACCATATGCACCTGTACGAAATCCTATTGGATCTGTTCATCTAACACAGGGGTGGCCAACTCCAGTCATCTAGGGCCACCAACAGGACAGGTTTTAAGGATACCCCTGCTTCAGCACAAGTGGCTCAATCAGGCTAGACTAGTGACCTTTTGGGAGGTTACAGGGTTGTGTAATATTTCAGTTCCCTTGGGCTCGCTGGGAATTGTAAGAACTTTCTTTCCATCTCATGACTGAGACATGAGGGTAAGTCAGGAAACTGCCAATTAGAGCCACACTTTTGCCATTTATATTAACCCTGTTACTGCAAGACAGGCCGGCATCGCGTGGCACCACAATGGCAGAGAATGGGTTAAAGAATATAGAGGGCCTTCCCACTGATAACCAAAGTGAACGAGTGGCAGTGGCACGTTCAGTGGCTGAATGTCGGTGACTGAACCTTTTTTCTTTTAAGCAATCCGAGAAGTGCAAGTATTTTTTTTTTACAAAAGAATCGAACGCAGGGGTAGGAAGCTCCAGTGCTCAAGGGCCACCAACAGGTCAGGTGTTCAGGATATCCCTGCTTCAGCACAGGTGGCTCAGTCGAGGATTGCACCACCTGTGCTGTAGCAGGGATATCCCGAAAACCTGACCTGTTGGTTGGTGGCCCCTTAGGACAGGAGTTGGCCAACCCCAGTGTTAGACGAATAAGTATTCTCTGAATCGTTATAAAGTAACAAAAATACAGATGTAGTCAAATATTGTACCTAAAAAGGTTTCCCAAACATATCAAAAGGTTTGAAACAAATCTGTGCAAAAAGTTACATTTTCCAGGTTACATCTCAAAAACGGGAAAACACTTTTTCTGAAATAAAAGAACTAAAAAGGAAAACATAATCCAACGGTGAACCAATTCCTACGAAACTTTTCAATTGTTGCTCTGTACAGTCGGGCAGAAACAAAGTCCATTCGGTCCTGTTTCCTTAGCAAAAACGTACAGATTTCGCCTACTACTCTGTACGAGTTTATTAAGTGAGGAGTGTCTGAGAATGGAGTTTCAGAACATGACTCTCTGCGCACTGCTTTGTCGCTGCAAAATGCTACCACATTGTACCAAAAAGGAGCAATGCCAGCAGCATTTTATTTCTTCTTTAGTTACATAGGATTGAAGCAGGGAGTCTCTGGAGCTGAACGCCCATTCATTCCAGCTCCGGGACCCCTTGCTTCCAGAGATACATACCTCCGGTCACCTGGGCCAATAGGAAGTCGAACCTGATGACATCACAGCTTCCTATTGGCCCGCATGACGTGGGAGTTTTGAAAAGTCGGCGTTACATGAACCCAGCTAGAGAACCAGAGCACCCACCGGCACCCCCTATGAAGGTAAGTATCTCGGAAAGCAGGGGTCCCAGGAGTTGAAATTAATGGGACTCGGCTCTAGAGACCCCCTTCTTCAATCCGATGCAACAACAAAAAAAAAGAGAAAATAAATTTTAAAAAAAAGGTCACTTGGCCTGTCTCTTTAATAATGTACTTGACATATTTAGAGGTTTCCATAATTTCCACTCTCCACCCTTTCTTCCAGGTTGTACATGTTCAGGTCATTGGTCTTTCCTGGTATGTTTTGTCTGAGCAAACCATGCACCATTGCAGTTGCCCTTTTCTGAAGATGTGTCCTACAGAACTGTAATGTTATCCCATGGAAATGCCAGAGAACCAATATCTGTACAAAACAATTGCATCTGGGGATTTGATTTTGGATGATTAGATATGCAGCATGTTAGGTACCTTGTTGAGTTTTCCAAGCGACGATATGAGATCTGCCCATTCACTTGAAGATTCAAAGTTTCTTAAGGCTTTCTCGATCACGGAAGAATAATTCCTGTATCTGTAATCGGCAAGCAGCTCCTGTTCTTCTGGGTCCATCTTTCATTCTTGCTAGAAGTCCTGCAAACGGGAGCAAAGTTATGAAGGAAGGTACTGAACTTCATACGCTACATCAGTGCAATGTAATGTCCCCAAATACTGAGAGAGTACTAAATAAGTGAACACTAACTAACCCTTGATGCCCAAAAAACTGAAAGTGACACACTGCGAGTGCTCATTTGCATGTCATTTCCCAGAATCCCTTGCTGCAGTGGGAGCACTGTATGCTACGAGATAATGGTGAAAGCAGAGTTGCAGACCTGTCTGAGACGTGAATGTGCTCACAAGTGATATTTTTATTTGATGTACAACGTACGGTGGAAGGTTTGTCACTTTTTAACCCACCACAGCTTGCTTTGTTCCCAATATTATCAAAATTCCTAACTTGCATAAAATTCCTACATCACATTAAAAACTGTATAATTGGTCTAGTTTAGATTTCAGTATCAAAATAACCTTAACGTTTTAAACATACAGTATACACAGAAGGCCAAAAAATGTTTCCATCGCTTAAATAGACTTCAACATCACACATTGCTTGGTAATTTGACAGTTAAGTAAGTCATTACTTTTACTAAAGACAATTCCTGAAATGAAAATATTTTACATTTGTATTATTGTCTCTGTCACGGGAGACCAGGACTAATACCAGGGATCATTATCGCCAGACAGAACACGAGAGTTTATAAAATTAATTTATTGGAAATATATCCACAACGATACAAAAAGACACAAACATCACACATACCCAACTGGGAAATACCCTGCCTAACTAGTCGCAGGGACCTACTTGTAGAGATTTCCCCTGTTCTCTTTCTTTGCCCAGTGCCTACAGGACTGGTTTTCAGGCCTGAGACCAGCACTGGAGCGGACACTGCAGTTTCTCCCTGTCACAGCAACACCTCTGTAACTCTCCGCAGGCTCTGTCTGCTAGGGGTCTCCCTCCCACCTTTTTATACACTTAAAACATAATATTGCAACACTCAGGGCCAGGAGCTGCCTACATTTCCAGGCCCTGATTGGTGGGTAGAACTGCAACATAACATTTGCAACAATTCTACTGCAAACATATTAACCCGATTCCAGAGGTGCTGGAACCAAGCAAAGACATACATATACACATAACATATAATACAATACCAATGTATTACTGACAGGTAGGGGTAATGGCAGACTTAGGCCTCGTTCAGGGTGCTGGCTTCAGAGGGAGGGCATGGCTACGTGCGGGCGGACGTCCGAAACAATGTATTTAAAGTGAATTGTGGTTGTCAGGGTAGCAGCTGCCCTGTCTCCGAAGTACAGAGTTGACGCCAGGTTGTTTTTTGAAGCTGCAGCAGCGTCACTGGGACCTCGGCAGCCAATGAAATCATTCTTGAGAATAATTTCAAGACAGCAACTTGGATCCCTAACCTCAGGTCTGTAGTCCCGCCCCCTCCCTGCCTCCTCAACTCCTGAAAAAGTCTGCCGGGGAGGATGAACACACATCGCCGAGCAGACTGCCGCTCGCACATGCGAACGCCCGCCCTCCAACTCCTGCCTCTGGCACCCTGAACGAGGCCTTAACCTTTATTAACAGCAGCCATATTTCCCCATACCGTCAGTCTCCCACAAAAAAAAAGTTACAATATGATTAAAGAGATAAACTACATGCTCTATTATGCTTCTTACACATGATTGCAACTGTTTTGCGGACAAAAAAAAAACAATAGCGCCTCATAGAAGCTTACCGATTTTCCATAGGATGGACTATTTTAGGTTATTGGTTTTCTTACTGCTATAAGTTAAATAACTGATTCACATGTTTTTTGTTTTTTTAAACACTAAAACAGACACTTTGAATCCATCATTTGTATATCCCCACTGCAGTTATGGTGTGTGTTGTAGATGTTCGTAATGTATGTGGTGTTATCTATAGCAGGGTTTCTCGAGATTTTTCAAAATAATAGACAACTTCATCATCTGGAGGACCACCATACAACTATATATTAGCATATGTATTTCCCACTCTCATTGGCAGGTCACAGAGGGTATCTTCAGGAGTATACTTATTTGCACCAGTGCCAATGGGCTCTATCTTATCGCCCATGTTGTTTGCAGTATAAATGCTACCACTGGCTGACATTATCAGACGACATGACCTGGGTTATCATTGCTATGCAGATGACACAACTCTACTAGACCCATCACCAGTCCCGTTCTTGCCACATGACACCTGTTCTCCATTCTGTGCACTGGCTGCCTGTAAGACTGTGAATCTGATTTAAGAGTGACTGGTTGACATTCAAAGCCCTTTATCAAAATCAGGGTCCCACCTATCCGAAAGAGCTCCTGCTCCCCTACACTTCCACTTGGTCATTTCCATCCGCAGGGTGAGTCTCTCCTAACAGTTCCCAGACTCTCCTTGACTTCCTTTGCCGCCCACAGCTGCTCCCACTCTCCAGAACTCTTTGCCTCATACAGTCCAAGAGGCCCCCTCCCAGGAAATCCTTACAGACTCAAGTCCTACCTGTTTACCCAGGTATTAGATCAATGAACCACAACCTGTCTGGCATTTAATACTTACGGCATAATTCTACTCTGTATTCTGTTTATCCTATAGATTTATATACTGTATCTTGCGTTTCGTTTCTTTTATAGCTTTAAATGTGAGAGGTTTGTTTTTTTTATAACTGAAACACTGAGTCCCACAGAGAAAAGAGCAATATAAATGTATTATTACACATTTTAAAAATACTGGACATGCGTCTAAAATAAGCCTTTTGAAGTGACAGAAAATGCACAGCTGTAAATATTTAAAGGGTTTAGGTGCTATAATTTAAGTTTTCAGTAACCAGTGGTTCAGGGAGAGCAATTTGAGAAACATTGATTGTATAGGGTTCCTGTGATCATTTATAAGGTTCAAAAGTACATTCATGAAATTTACAATTACAGTAGGCTGGGAGGCGAGGGGTAGTCCGTGATTTTTTTTTGCCATAAATGCAGTTATATGGACCTATAATCAAAAGTGTTAAATTACCAAAAATACATATAAAAAAAACGGGATTTAGGCATCGCTCCAGGACGTTCCATAGTACTGCGGGGCTTAAATCCCCAAATCATTCTAAGTCGATTAAATGAATGGGTCTTAATAGCAACACGTGTGTGATGCAGAATTGAAAGTCACATATTCAAACAAGAAAATAGTACGCAGATCAAACGAGTTTTTCTTAATACCCAAATAAAACGCCAACAGTATCAGCTGCCCGAAAAAATAGCATTTTGTGAGTTCATGAGTGAGAGAACCCCCCACCCCCCAAACATTAACAGCCAAATGTAAAATACGAGTCTGTAATCAACTAACACTCAAATACCAAAAAAGAAGTGATATTAGCCCACAGCAAGCAGTGCTCTTTATCATCACGCCCGTATTCTCCAGCTGCTGCTTGCATGAAGTTCAAACAAAGGCGGACTGGAAATCAAATATTTACAGAAAGCCGCATCTTCCTCTCAAGCATGTTATGGGGCGGCATTCCTGCCTTCTGTGTACACATTTCCCAGCTCGACAATCCAGCTAACAAGCAAGCGACATGATGATCAGCCAGCAAACGCAGGAGGTACACAATCTGCTACAAAGCAGCACAACCGGATCACTGCCATCTAAAGATGGACCTAAAGCCGCATTCCATGTTAAAAGAAGGATATGTTTCCTCCTTGGTGGGAAGCAGGGGGACTCAGGAGCTGAACCGCGTTTGTTTCAGCTCCGGGGACCCCCTCATTTCTGAGATACAGACCTCCGTAGGTGCTGCTGGTTCTTCATGGGAGGTTTAAATCCCACCGAAACAAATGACGTTGAGGCTTCCTATTGGCTCCCAATCAGTGGGAGGTTTAAGCTTCCATATTGTTCAGCCTGCCAGGGCTGCAACCAAGAGCACCTTCAGAAGGAAATATCTCGGTAAGCAGGGGGTCTCCGGAGCTCACCCGCGTTAATTTCAGCTCTGGGGAGCCCTGCTTCCCAAATCTAAGAAAAGGGGGGGGGGGAAACAACCTAGGCAGGATCATACCTTTGAGATCTATATGAAGAGATATGAGTGCAATGTTAAAGAATTGGCCCATATTGACAAAGCTCTCACATCCCATAAGACCCCTTATGGCCCATTCAATTGAGTGTTCTCGCACAGAATCACCATTGAGTGGTTTACAATCATAATTCTATTGCGAAATTCTGAGGAACCCCCAACCCTCTCTATGGCCCGGGCCATGATGCCTTCGCCTGCACGAGGCGTGTGGAGGCTGTGAAGTCACCCACGTGAAGCGGGTGCTTTCCCTGTCCATGGTGGACGGGCCGTGGGGGGCATTCCTAGGGGGCGTCACGGAGCTGGTTCGCCCTCATTGGGCGAACCACTCAAGTGAACTGCGTGTCGCGTCAAGAAATCAGTTTCAACTGATTTCTTGCGCAACCCGCGCCCCCTCCTGCCTCCGCCCACGTGGTCTATAGGTGCGATCAATGCCTTAAGGCAGCGGTGCGCAAACTGTAGGGAGCGACCCCCAGGGGGTGAGCGAGATTGCCTGCGGGGGGGCACGCGGTTTACAGAGGCCCCGCACGCTTCCTGAAGGCACTTAAATTAAGGGCCGGAGAGCTGCAGGGCCTCTGTAAACCTTTACTTACCTTGGCTCCACACGTGTCGCCATGGCAACGCGGCCATGTGACGTCACGTTGCTATGGCAACGTGACATCATGACGCCGGTGAGGGGGGGAAAAAACGTTTGCGCCCCCTGACTTAGGGCAATCTGATCGTGCTCCATGCGGACGCCTCCGCACGGTCTCCCACACCATGGACTCAGCCTAATAGCGCGTCTGAGATCAGATGCATTGTAAGGAACCCCAACCCTCTCTAATAGCACGTCTGAGATCAGATGCATTGTAAGGAACCCCAACCCGCTCTAATAGCGCGTCTGAGATCAGATGCATTGTAAGGAACCCCAACCCGCTCTAATAGCGCGTCTGAGATCAGATGCATTGTAAGGAACCCCAACCCTCTCTAATAGCGCGTCTGAGATCAGATGCATTGTAAGGAACCCCAACCCTCTCTAATAGCGCGCCTGAGATCAGAAGCATTGTAAATTCTTGTGTATTTGGTACAATTTTCAAATGACCTGAAAATTACAGGGAATCCTTTGATGCCTGGGGGAACCCAAAAGGTACCTAGGAACCCTGGTTGAAAAACACTGCAATAAGCAAACATACTCCTTAATTACCAATTCAGTTACTGACAGCTTACACTGTCAGAGGCAACCTGAAAGAATAGATATTATTTTAATTGTGTTTGTCAAAGAAGCGGTAAAACTATTGAGATTTAAAACATTTAGTAATCTTTTTGAATTCCCCTAGATTTAGCATTTTCAGCATATACCATGATATCTTGCAGTAGTGACTTTTAAAATCACACAGTTCTTGTTACAAGTACATAAATTCTTAAATAATGATGTAATTGAACCAACCAATCTCTAACACACATCTCATGAATGATTTAAAGTCCAACAAGGGGATTTCCAAGTCGTTTACAGCCTCACGTGCATGTATATCTTTATTTACATAGCGCACATGGTAACATTTGGATCGTATATTATAGGTAAAAGTCTATTTTTAAGGTTTGAATGCCAAGATCAATACACATGCTCATATAAACTACAGTATGTTCCAGCAACACAGACCAGGCTAGTAAATACCAGTGGCCTCACACACCAAAGTAGGCAAGGAGTTCAACACCTTCTACAGCCAAACTTGCACATTTTAATGGTTGAAGCGGTCAGCTATAATTATGCAAATACATCCAAAAAAATATATATTTTGCACCAGTCATCAGTGCCGCCGTTTTGCACGCGGCCAGTGATCTCATTAAGAAGACCCATCGCCTTGTATGACCGTTTCACAGCCGCTACGTTGGGCGATTGGGGAGTAGACAACGAATCCAGAAACAATACATGTTTTAAAGTTGAAGCTTAATCTTAATACTGGTTTCTAAAAATACAGTTAAAGAACTAAAAGGAAGGAAATGTCCCATTAAGGTCCAGTATCTCACTCTTACGGGTCACTCATTACCCATTGTGCGGAAAGTCAGCCTTCACCCCGCTGTTTTCAAAAATCCAAAGATACGGGTTACGGTAGTGAACCAGAGAGAGGATACAGTCTGTACAGTAATGACGTACTTACAGATGTGTCCTGTCTTACTGCTGTCAGTGCCGTGACAAGGTGCGAGATCACAGCCGCGTGAACACTTTGTGCGCCGCGACGAATGGGATATCATGAAATGAATGGCAATAAGGGGGGGAGGGGTGTTGGGTTGCATTTAGATTAGAGACGCACATTAGCACCGCTTATTGTTACTGCGGAGTATTACAGCCCGCCGCTAAACTCAGTTTTTGCAGCCGTGGCTCAGCAGTGGCTGCCAGGATGCAAAATCTAAATAAATGCCGGGGATTTACCCTTAATTTGCGCGGCACTGAAAATAGTAAGTCTGGACACATCGGTATGTCAATGGAGACCCATAACTCAGCTGTCAGAACATCCCTGTTCTGCTTGATCAATACACGAAGAATCCACTCCTAGTTTACATCGGTGAGCTCATGATTTAATTGTAAACAAGATTCTAAAAACAATGCACGGCCCTTCCGCAATATTACACTTTGTGGGATATGAGGTTGTCTGGTGGTAACCCACTGATACACAAGACACAGACACAAACTCCTCCCTTTCACCACCATCCTCTCCCCCCCCCGGACATACTGTTAGAGTGGAGAGAGTTGGGGTGGCAGAGCCCCAGAGCTCTGCCGTAGGCCACGTGTGATAGTGCGCATGGCTTCAAACACGCCTCTAGCTGGAGCGATTTGTGCCCTTTTGGTAGACATGACGGGGGGGCGTGTCGGAGGCTTGGCTCATTGGGCGAGCCACTCACATGACCCCGCGTGACAGAAACACATTTATTAGTTTCCTCGCGCATCGCGAGGGCCGGCGCCTCTCATCGCACGCACAGTCGTGCGCTCTAAGGACAGGCTGCGTTTTGAACAAGCCGCTGACACTGTAACCATGGACGTGGCCTAACTCTACGATCTACCTCCCCGCACGCCAGCGTAAGCGTCGCAGGGCTGAGTGCAGCGTCAGTCCCTGCCAGGACCGGTAACAGCATGCCCAATCATGATTTTTTTCCCCATCCCTGTGGTAACCAAACACCTGCAGTGCCATGCTGACTTTGCAGCCAAATGTTTACCTTTGAATAGAGCTGTGAGAATATCTTCTCATTTGCTTTGCAGAAGTTGTCCTGCTTTTCTCTTAAATATCACGGTATTGCTACATTTTCACATTGCTCAGGAAGCAAAAATAGGTTGAAGCGCAGCATTGTTTGGCAAGATTACGGCGAATTTTCACCGGAATTTTATAAAATGGTAGTATAAACAAACAACCATGTGACCCGACGCGATTCACTTGTTTTGGAGTTTAGTAAATAAAAATACCACTAGTGGTACATTTGCATGTCTGAGACAGGTCTGCCACTGGTGTTGGAATTTGCAATGCACACTGACTTAATTATTGACAAACGTTTGGCGTTTTTGCTAAAAATAAGTAAATAATATCTGCACTTTTCGCCAGATTAGTGGATTTAGGGACATATTATTTAGCAAGCAGTATTCTGACATAATAAACTTTCCGGCGTCGGAAGAAACTTTGCAGACCAATGGCCTGTAAGGCCTCATGCAGGCTGATGCTGAGCGGGCGCGCGCTGGCCGCGATGAAACACATTGCTGCAATGTGTGTGGTCAGCGTGAGCAAGCACGGCGCTTAGCTGCTTGCAGAGGCAAGCAAATTTGATTATGTTGTTCGCTGGCACGTCACCGGTTCGCCCAATGAGGGCGAACCAGCCTCGTGACATCATGGCCGTGCCCCCCAACACGCCCCCCCCCGCACAACTGGCTGGCCACAAATCACCCAGCAGAGCGCATGACATCACCGCGCACACAATCGCCAGCGCGCTCGCTCCCTGCCTGGCCGCAGCCTAAGGTGTCATAGCACAAGACTGCTTAGTAAATATGGGCCTATATCCACAAATCATGAGCAAACAGACACACAATTGTGACTCAGGGTAAACACCTGTCCTAATACCAGGAAACAAATTAGTATCACGGAGTGATGACACTCAGGATACGTTCACCGCCTAATATATACTTCTAGGTCTTTACTGTATCTTTGGATTGTCTTCTAGTCAAGTGTATACTATATTTAAATTAATAAAAAGAATCAACAATGCACAGTGCAATGAAGAAACAATTGGCCTAACGCACAGTACATATACACTAACACGTTATGGCGAGTAAGGAAAATGATAAAAACCCTTCACTGCACAGAATACAGTCTTGACAAAGAACTCACATATTGTATGTCAGACATATCCCGGAACCGGCCTTATAATGGCACAGCATACAGAGCGTTGCGGACTGGCATCCTGGAAGCACTGTATGCTGTGCGATTACGGGGTAGGTCAGATTTGGGGGACCTGTATGAGACATTTGAATGTGCTCATACTGCAAATGTTCTTTATCCCGATGCACCGTGACATATCTACTGATGGTCACACATAGGATTTCATAAACAGACCCTTGTTCAGGTGAGCACGTCATCTAGGATAACCCTGTTATTAATGGGGAACAAGGAAGTTAGGCATAACCACCCCAATTACAAAGATCCTACCAATACAGTGATCTTATATATCAATGGAGATGGATAAACCCTTCCACCACTATAACGCAGAGACATCTGTTTGCCTTACTGCCAGTGACTAAACCTCTCAGCTCAGCCAGGAATACAACTCAATCAGCTTCATCCATTGTCGAGTAGGGATATTTAACCCCTTAAAGGCCCAGCAGTGATCTAGTGAAGCTGACAATGGAGATGAGGGGAGTCCTCCACCCTTCTGCTGGGACCCTATCTCTATCAGAAGCGGATGCAGCGCCTGACCCCCACCCATGGGTGGTCCAGTGAGTTGCTTTGCAATGAGTGGGCTTTTGCAATGAGTGGGCTTTTGCAATGGGTGGGCTTTTGCAATGAGTTGCTGGCAGGGCGCCTGCCCTGATACACCCACCTGCTCAGCCCCGGACACCGCGGTATCCCGCTGCTCCTCTGTGCACCTCGCATGCAGGGGCTTCCCGGAGCCTACCAGCAGCGCGCTGTACCTGAGGGGGATCGC
Organism: Ascaphus truei; assembly: GCF_040206685.1. Classification (NCBI taxonomy): domain Eukaryota; kingdom Metazoa; phylum Chordata; class Amphibia; order Anura; family Ascaphidae; genus Ascaphus; species Ascaphus truei. The sequence goes on from NC_134485.1 coordinate 24,755,908, forward strand.
CTGTCACGACTTTGCACAATCGGGATCCGCCTGGGGCGCTGACACCACCGCAAAGCTCTGCCAGCCGTGAGCCTCACCACCGCGGCGGCGGAGGGGTGCTACAGTGCTGAGGATACTGCCGGGCAGAGGAAAGCTGCTACCCGTGAGCTCCCCCCCGCAAGCATTGCACTATCCCGCTGTCACTGTTCGGCAGCAACAAGGGGAACAGCGTCTGAGGGTTTCTAGGTCTAAGAGTGGGCGTCTAAGTGGCACCCTCCCCCCTCTTCTGGTGCAATGGTACAGTCCAGGCGGCTGGCTGGTTGGTCTGGTTCTTTATGGTGATGTCACTTACTTAACCCCTTCTTGCAGGAGTGGGGGGGGGGGGCAGGAGTGGTGGGGGGGGGCAGGAGTGGGGGGCGTGGGGGGGGGGGCAGGAGTGGGGGGCGTGGGGGGGGCAGGAGTGGGGGGCGTGGGGGGGGCAGGAGGGTGGGGGGACAGGAGGGTGGGGGGGGGCGTGGGGGGGCAGGAGGGGGGGGGCAGGAGGGGGGGGGCGTGGGGGGGCAGGAGGGGGGGGGCAGGAGGGGGGGGGCGTGGGGGGGGGCAGGAGTGGGAGGCGGGGGGGGCAGGAGTGGGGGGGGGCAGGAGTGGGAGGCGGGGGGGGCAGGAGTGGGGGGCGTGGGGGGGGGCAGGAGTGGGAGGCGTGGGGGGCAGGAGTGGGGGGGGCAGGAGTGGGGGGGGCAGGAGTGGGGGGCGGGGGGGGGCAGGAGTGGGGGGCGTGGGGGGGCAGGAGTGGGGGGCATTGGGGGCATGTTCAGTGCCTTCAAAGTCACATTTTTTTTGTCTTCTCAAGCGCCAAGCTTGTGGGAGCGAGCGTGCCCGCGCATGAGAGCGCGCCGCGTGAGCGGGGACGTCTACATAACGAATACAAGAAGAAAAAGCAGCGAGCGCACAGCACGCTCAGCACCAGCGGGGACGCGCCCGGGCCATGGTGCCTTCGCCAGCACGAAGGCTGGTCAGTGAGCGGGTGCTTACCTGGCCATGGTGGGTGGGCCATGGGGGGAGTGCCTGGGGCCGTGCAGCAGGGCGTCGCGGAGCTGGTTCGCCCTCATTGGGCGAACCGCTCACATGACCGGCCTGTCGCGCCAAAAAATCAGTCTTAACTGATTTCTTGCGCAACGCGCGCGTGCGCATGGACGCGAACACTGATCGCTCTGTTGTACCATGGCCCCAGCCTAAGGGTGAGTCCCCAGTCAGCACTGTGGCACAGCGCTGCACCGCGATCTGCGGTCTGGGGTAGAGAGGGTGCGTTTGCGACAGGAGGGGGCGTGGCGGTGGGTTTGCAGGGGCGTGGCCATGACCTCATGCGGCTGGTTCGCCCTCATTGGCTGAACTCCGTCGCAAACTGTGAGTATAGATTTCCTTGCCTGCCTGAAAACCTGTCGCGCACCGCTGGGGAAAGGTGCGTAACAGGGTACTAACTGGGACCGGCCTGACTGGGGGGGCGGTACTGAGCGCACAGCGCACGCCGATGCGTGCGACGTAGAAGGGACTGGGGCCGCCCCCTAAGGGAAAGTTCATGTTTAAACATTGGCTGGGATGAGATGCAAAGCCAGTAAACCCTCATCTCATCCCAGCCTATGTTTAAAAGCTGTGTTTAAAGCAGCACGCATTGGCTTAAGGGTTGGTCATGTAATGTGAGCTTGAGACAAAAGGTGGCACTGTGTGCTCATTTGCATGTCATTTCCCAGAATCCCTTGGTGCAGTGGAAGTGCTGGGTGATAATGGTGAAAGGCGGGGTTGCAGATCTGTCTAAGAAATGCAAATCAGCATACAGTAATATTTCCATTTGATATATATATATATATTCAGTGTTTATCAGTGTTAACAATGGGGGAACAAATTAACCTCCCTTTGAATATATTGTTTATCTGTGCACTTGTGGGGGTTTCCATTCTCTCCTTATGTGGCTTTTGTCTCCTACCTTTGACTGTGCGGCTACTAAAGGTGGTACCCAATAGGACATGATGCCGTATTTACATTTTTGCTTATCGGCTTTACCCGGAAGTGTAAGATGATCAGCCAGTGGTGTTCAGTTAATACAGGGGTGGACATCTCCAGTCCTCAAGGGCTACCAACAGGTCAGGTTTTCAGGATATCCCTGTATCAGCACAGGTTGATCAATCAGTGGCCCAGTCGAAAACACCTGTGCTGAAGCAGGGATATACTGAAAATCTGAACTGTTGGTGGCCCCTGAGGACTAGAATTGCCCACTCCTGAGTTAAATCCGAAAACTAGAATTCTTACATATATGATACTTGCATATAGAAACAAAATAACACAACAGGGTTTTGGAGCTGTTATTGGTACCCTCTGATATGTATATCTAAAATATATATATATATATAATATATATATATATATATATATATATATTAGTAGGCTGTTTTGATGTCTCTTTATAGCAACATAATTCAAATGTGCAGTAAGTGTGCAATCCGAATCCCTTCTTCAAAAGCTCCTATATACAGATGGGTAAGAAATATATATAAAGCCTAATTGTAAACACAGGTTATGAAAGTTTAAAAAAACGGCCACACATGCGCAATTCGCACATGCCCGGTCGACGTGGTTTTGTCCCGTGAAAAATATGGTCACCCAGGTGTAATGTCGGAGGTTGAAAGGTAAATTGTGTGTCATCAATATTATCTTTAACTGTTCATGCAATGTCTTTATATATAATGTAGCCTAGTGCCCCTGGCTATAGCCTTTCCACGGGCCTCAATACTTTAAGTCCTGATAGGAACAGGCAGTTTGGGGGTTAAACTCCTGCATAGGGCCTAGCCTGCAGTTGCAGCCTGGATTGCTACAATGTTGTCATATCTAGGGGCAGGCCTACCGTCAGTTTGGAGTGTCATACCTGGGGAGGGTACTGACTTGGTCATATGCAGATGGTGTGATGCCTGTCAGTACCTGGACCTGCCCTGTTATGGGGCAGGGTTACAAGCCCCTCCCCCGGGTATAAAAGCTGACACCACCAAATTGTGGCTGTGTGTGTCTTCCCTCCCTCAGTGGAGTGGGAGTGATTCCCCTTGCCCCATTAGGGGGTGAGGGAGCTAAGAAGGGACTCTTGGGGCCTCAAGCCTCTTGGGCCTGCTCCAGGGACTGTGGAGGATGACTGAGTACCATCAATAAATACCCAGTTATACAGCAGCTGGTGTGAGCCTTTTACTGGGGGGGGGGGGGGGGAAGTATGTGCCTGTGGGGACCAATCCTGTCACTGCTAGGACCCTCATAGGATGGAGGCGCTGCACCAGAAGAAACCCTGCCCTGTTGCTGTTCCCATATACATCAAGTGGAGCCATCAGACCTCCTGAAGACTACAGGTGAGCTAAACAGTACCAGAGCACACCCTGTGGATACCAGATCTCCCGTCGGGGGGGGGGGGGGGGGGTGTTCTGGTGCTACATAATGTGTAACCCTATTCATTTAATGTAACCATGTATTTATCATCATAACTCTGTGCCCAGGACATACTTGAAAACGTGAGGTAACTCAATGTATTACATATTGGTAAAATATTTTATAAGTAAATAAATAGATGATATTTTAAGAGATCTGACAAGGTCACCAAGGAGAGGTCCAAGCACAGACCCCTGAGGTACACCCACAGAGAGATCGACAGATGAGTAGGTATTAGCAAACGAGACACTGAAAGTAGGATGGCAGAGGTAACGGGAAATCCAGGATAGAGCTCTGTAACGGATACCAAGAGTATCCATAACATTGTTTACAGGGCATTTTCCATTTACAAAGTGCTTTTACATTATACTTTCACAGACACAGTCATGCAGCCACCTCTGGGTGGAATCCTGGCAGCACATATCTGGCACTCTTCTGTGCCTGAGACGATAGAACAATTCTATTATAATCAACCAATTACAGGCTGGTAAGCTGAGAAACAGGTTGATGAAATGCTTTGCCCAAGGATAGAGAGTGAGAGTAACAGGCTGGAAGGGAACAGACTAAATTGTGTGCTTGAAGTCAGGGGATTTAATATCTAGCTCTTCTTTCTACTGTAGGTGGATCAGCAATCCATGCTCCTCCAACTTCTAGCAATCCCACAGTCCCTGGGAAATTTGTAGTTTTTGGGGCTGGTTATGGACACCAAAATAAAACTACAAAAAAATGGCTGCAAGGTCACCAATAAAAAGTGTTAATGTCAGCCGGAGATTGGCTGAGGCTGACTCCAATGGAGATATTGTATCCAAAGGACAAGTATTCCTGGCTGCTGGTGAATATTGTTCATGCAAAACGTTCATTACTGTAGCAATAGCCTCGGAATAATCTGCATTGAGTTTAGGTTAAAGAAGCACTAGCGCCACCTATCGTTACTGCAAAGTACAACAGCAGTCGGAAAAAAACACCATTTTGCCGCCAGCTGAGCCATGGTTACGGGGCTGAGCCATGCAATGCAGTGCCGGGGAATTGCACTTGGTTTTGCGCGGTCGTGGGAATTGTAAGTATTGCTACATCTGTATGTCAGGAACAGGAGGGTCACTGGGGGCAGGGACTGTCTGGAAAATTTTGGGCCGGGGGCAAGCCCAAGTCGACTGGCTGAGTAATCAGGCAGCAAGGGCACACACAAAAATATAGTCATGCACAATATATACATGCACCGTGTACACACCGATACACATAAGATACACTCCCCATACACACGTTAAAAGTATACACAATACAAACACATAACATACACGTTTGAATACACATTATACATGCACCATAACTGCTTTATAGATATACACTTTTTTTTTTTTTATGTTGCCCATTCATTGTCATTGTGGCAATCCATGCCCATATTGGGGGCATGGTTTGCCACTGTGACAATCAATGACTTTATTGTCAAATGCTTGTTTTTCTTTTTATTTCAATGTAATTTTTCTTTGTGGCACAATTTTTTTTAGCTTGCCCATTGATTGATTGTGGCATGGATTGCCACAATGGCAATGGGTAGAGGGGGTGAGGGTAGGTGTCCTGGGGAGGGTGGTTAGGCCTCCCGGGTGGGTAGGGGGAGGGGGATTAAGCCTTAATTACTATAACGGTTACTAACCGCTAAGGTGATAAAGGAGTTAGTTGTCAGTAGTTAGTTTTTTTTATTGTAATGATGCTGCCCACGCAGGATGTTGTGGATGGGGAGAAAGAAAAGGACGACCTTCATCCTGGCAGGGGTAAGTCAAACTTTAATTTACTTTATGCTGGCTGGCTAATGTTATATTTTTAATAGGATAATGGGATTTTTCCGCATTACAGTGTGTATTGGGGATGGGGGGGGGGGGGGTTGTATTGATTGTTTTTATTGTATTACACTGTAATGTTTTTTTGAATTGGGAAAAGCGCTATTAGCCATCTTTGGCTAATAGCACTTTTACCCATTCCAGTGAGGTGTTGTTAGGTACAGGGGGTGGGTGAAGGTGGTAGTTGCCCCAGGGCAAGGTCTAAACACCCATCCTGGGGCAACTACCACTTTCAGCCACCCCCTGTACCAACAACAAAGCAGTGTCTGCTATTTATCCCCTTCATTACCGTAGCGGTTAGCCACTAAGGTAATGAAACTGGCTGCAATTTTATTTTTATTACATAGGATTGAATTTGGGGTCTCCGGAGCTGAAATAAATATGCGGCTTAGTTCCGGAGGCCCCTCCACCCCACCCTCTCCAGGCCCCCGGAGACTGCCGGTATCAATCCTATGCAGTAAAAATAAAAGAAACTCCTTGATATGCAAATCACAATTCTGATCTTGCCACCCTTTGGATTGGGTGAGGAAAGATGGACATCGTGTGATTACTGGGGGTAATTGGTGCTAAAGTCTTTTCAAATGGGTGTTTTAATTCTATATACTGGACATTTTCACACTATCTGCAAGCCAGTCACTTGAAAAAGTCCTCTTGAAGGATGAAACGTTGTGTTTTTGTACTGATTAAATTTCTTTAGAAAAACCCGAAGTTGCCCTGGATCATTCATCTTTTCTCCATATATGGATTTTTTAGGCAGATATCCCTGAACCAGGAGCACCAGTGTTTTGCAAGTATCTTTTACTTTACTTTATTCATTGTGGTGTGCAGCTCCTCTTACCATATTACCAGGAAGTAATACATTGAGAGTTGCCTCTCGTTTTCAAGTATGTCCTGGGCACAGAGTTAAGATGACAAATAATACATGGTACAATACATAGTTACATAAGTGAACAGGGTATACATTATATACAAGACATTACATGCACAATTAGAGATAATATATATTATAGGCGTATGTAACAGTTACAGACCAGATTAAAATGTGAGACAGCTTTAGTTTTGAAAGAATCTAGACAGGTGGTGGCTGTGAGAGTCTCAGATGATAAGTGCTGCATGTGGTAGGAGTGAGGAGCTTGTTCAGGTAGACGGGTATCTTGCCCAGGAAGTATTTGAAGGCAAGACAGGAGGGATGAACTTTACGCCTAGACTCAAGTGATGACCAATCTAGTTCTTTGAGCATTACGCAGTGATGTGTGTTGTTGTTGCAGTTACGTGAGTGTGTGTGTGTATAGAAACAGGTAGCACTAAACCAATGTATAATAATAGTGAAGTAGTGAATAGTGATGTTAAAGTTGTAAAATATAGAGAATATATAACAATCGTGAATATAAATCAGTGCTAAGTACAATGTAACTGTGTAGAAAGTGATAGCTAATGATAGTAACCACTCGCAAAAAAAGAACGTCAATGAAAAAAATAAAAAAATTGTTAAAACCAGTTCCAAGGTGAAATAACCGGGATTGAGAAATATAGTCCAGAATCGATGCTGCTAATCTTATAGAGCTACACCGCAGCTTTGGGGATGATTAAGCCAAATCACAAAGGAAAACCAAAAATGAACAAAACAAAAGAAGTGCAAGTTCCATAGCGTAACTCGGTTAAAACAATGTAACACAATTTAAAGGCACAAGGACCTGCCCTTATGACGGGAGTAATGGATGGAAGATGGAGATCGGCACTGGTAGACACCAAACGGGCAACCGACATCCACTGGTGGGCAATCCAAGCTCAGATGAATAGTTTGTTTCAAAAATGTCCACGGAGAAAGTTAGCCGCCGATTGTCCACATCTGGAGCAGCGATCAATCCTGCCTCTCATAACAACCTACCTTCGAATCAGCTGGTACTTGGATGCCTGTGCACGTCCTAATTAATCTGTGATGGAGGTTTAAATACCCATAGTTGCTAAGCAACAGGATACACAGACTGAGCAGTGAACTAGAAACAAGTATAAACATGCTAGTGCAAGCAAAATACAATGTAATAAAAATATACAACAATACTCTTATATAAATCCAACTTACAAAAGAATCCACACAGTATCGACAGACGGGTCCGCTAACGGGGGGAGAGCCAGGACAAGTGTCCCGGGCCTGGTGACTGCGGCGGGACTGACCGGCGCTGGAAGTTGGGCCTGGCCAGAGATCGGGCCAAACTTCTTAGCCCGAATGCCGGTCCTCTCATTGCTGCTGGGCCCCGGCTCTCCCCAGCGGCGGACCTGCCTGCCTCTCCCTCACTCCTCTGTTCCATCTCTCTGATGTCAGCGTGCACCTGCATATGAGAGAGGCCCAGCACACTGGCATCAGAGAGATGGGAGTGAGAGGCAGACCCACAGGGGGGGTGGGAAAGCCGGGGCCCGGCAGCAATGAGAGCACGGTAGAGGTCAGGCTTTGTACAGCCGCCGGCTCACCCCAGCTGCAGGCCTCCCTCACTGTCCAGCGTAACCCTGTCCCGTGGGACAGTAAGGGAGAGAGGCATGAACACAGTGGGAGAGGAGAGGACCGCATCAGCTGGGGGAGAGTGTGGTACCAGAGGCCCAAGACCATCTTCAAGGTAGGTGTGTGTTTTATATGTATTTGGGGGGTGGGGTTTTTTCTTGCATGTATTTGTGGGGAGGGGGGTTTGTGTTTATTTGGAGGTTAGAGGGTTTGTATGTACTTGGGGGGTGGGAGTTTTTGTATGTATTTGGGTGGTGGTTTTTCTTTTGTTTGTATTTGGGGGTGGGGGGATTTGTATGTATTTGGTGGGTGTTTTTTTCTTTTGTATGTATTTGGGGGTTAGAGAGGGGTTTGTATGTATTTGGTGGGGTTGGGGGTTTCTTTGTATTTATTTTGTTATGGGGTTGGGGTAATTAGTGTGGAAGGATTGTGTGTGTTTGTGGCCAGTCGGATAGTAGAGAATGAGTGTGAGGAGGGATTGAGGGAGCGGGATTGAGTGAGAGGAGGGTAATTGATGAAGGGGGGAGGAGAGAAGGGGTGTAAAAGAGGGAGTGAGGAAGAGAGACTGATTAGTGGGAGAGTGAGGGAGGAAAAGAGAGTGTATGAGTCAGACGGGGGAGAGAAACACATGGAGAGGGGAGGAAATGGAGAAGAGGGCTCACGAGGTGTGCAATGAGAAGGCTCGCAAGACCACCGACACAGGGTGGGGGGCGTGGTCCGGTACGGGTGGCCCCTATCGAAACTCTAATACTGGGCCTCAGGAAATCTGTTGGCGGCCCTGTTGACAGATGTATAATTGAATCTAATAATCAGTGTTCGACAAACCTATTCCCCTGCACGCCCGGGGCGAGTGGATTTGACCTCGTAGCGAGCTCCTTATGGCCGCCCAAGCAGCGCACGTGTTTTTTCAACATTTTCCCTGCTTTTTTTTTTTTTTTTAATCCAGCAGCCTGATTGGCTGACAGGACTTGGCGGGCTGCCAATATTTTTTTTTTCCATCCAGTCTAAGGCCACGCAGGCGCATCCTCTTCCGGCTGCTTGAAGAGGTTAGTACAGTACTCCATTGCATCTCCCGGTCCCCGCTTCCCCTCCCTGTCCCCGTGTCTACCCGCGAGGTGGGAGATGGTAGCGGGAGCGGGAGTGTTCCCCCCCCAGGCCCCGCTTCCCCCCCCAGGAGAGAGAGAGTGTCTGAGAGAGAGAGTGTCTGAGAGAGAGAGTGTCTGAGAGAGAGAGTGTCTGAGAGAGAGAGTGTCTGAGAGAGAGAGTGTCTGAGAGAGAGAGTGTCTGAGAGAGAGAGTGTCTGAGAGAGAGAGTGTCTGAGAGAGAGAGTGTCTGAGAGAGAGAGTGTCTGAGAGAGAGAGAGTCAGAGAGTGAGAGAGAGTCAGAGAGAGTCAGAGAGAGAGTGAGAGATTCAGAGAGAGTGAGAGAGATTCAGAGAGTGAGAGAGAGTCAGAGAGTGAGAGTGAGAGAGAGTCAGAGAGTGAGAGAGAGAGAGAGTCAGAGAAAGAGAGAGAGAGAGTCAGAGATGTTAGGTATGTATATACAACTTGTTTTCACTTTGGGCGCCGTGGAAAAATCCTGATCGCCTTGAACCGAAAAAGTTTGGGAACCACTGCTCTATACATAAATAATAAAGAACGGAATGTTGTGGAATGTTGGGGAATGTCGTGGAATGTTGGGCTCCTTCCAGTCAGAAATTACTTTGGGTGTCGGTTTGCTCTCTGTAACTTTTTGCTTACAATGTAATTTATATAGGAAGATGTAACTGTATAAAACAATAAACCATGCTACATTGTGCATATAATATTTTGATACAAATAGAGGATGCAACCATGTTAGCCATAGAATAGACAAAGGAAAGTAAGGTATATGTGATAACTTCAATAGCTAACTCGTGGTAAAAAGAGTGCAAGCTTTCAGGGCCACAAAGGTCCCTTGTTCATGAAGTTTTCTATATAATATGTTTATATTTTGAAAGCGTTCCATGGCAATCATTGATTATAGATACAGTACTATATTGCCACATAGTGGTGGTTGTACTGAATTACAGCTAGTATTGGTAATTACCTGGATAAATGCTTGCACATTAACAGACCCTATCATTCATTTGTAGTATATCTCACTGGTTTTTATCATCAGCAATTCAATGAGCTTCAATGGAGCCTCACTAATAAATATCAGCACTTTTCCATTAAAACATCATTTTTGGTCCAGACTAGAAACCCAAAATCTCACTGATTTTGGTCACCAGAGGTTGACATCTCTGCAGACTCTAAGGCCTCGTCCAAGGTTGTTGCTTGCTGGCGGAGGCGCGCTTCCGCTCAGCACTGAGCCCCTACAGCCACAATTAGAGCGGCTTTAGTAGGGGCTCGCCTACGCTTCCGCAAGCGCGCGGAAGCGCAGGTCTTAGGGAATTTTAACATTTCCCCGCTTGCCGGAGCGCAAGGCCGGTCACGTGAGCGGTTCGCCCAATGTGGGCGAACCAGCTCTGTGACGTCACTGGCCCGCCCCCGGTACGCCCCCTGACGGCGTGCAGGGTAAGCACCCGCAAGGCCAGGGAAAGCACCCGCTTTCCCGGAAGCCTCAGCACGCCAGCGGGGAGCTTGGCCGAGGCCTTAGAAAAGAATAAAGACACTTGGGAGATGACAAAAGCTATATATAGATGTGTGTGTATATATATATATATATATATATATATATATATATATATAAGATATGTCAAATCATGTTGATTCATAAAAGATATGCATTTACCATGACGCCTTGCAAACACTCTAACCTTAGTACCCTCCTATAACTGTAAGTTCACCCTACTTATCACTTAGAGTGTAAGCTCTTCAGGGCAGGGACTCCTTTTCCCATATGTACTTATGCCTGTAGCGCTTATTCCCACTATGTGTTATATTATTATGTCACGTGTATTACAGCTGGGAAGCGCTGTGTACATGGCTGGCGCTATATAAAGATATTGTAATGATAATACCAGAAGGTATTCAGTATTAAAATAAAATGGGCACACAAGAGGTTGGTTTGAGTTACCAGTTACAGCTTAAAACGGCATGTATTAGTTTTAGGCACTGTCCATGCCCAGTTTTGTGTTTGTCCAGGAATTAGGTTTTGAAAATTCGATGATTTCAATTTGGTGTCACAATTCTTATCTGCGTAGGTATAGAATGGTGGTCAGCGCAAATTTGTAGATCTCCCAAATGCAAAAATACAAGAAACAATGCAATGCACATAGATAAGAGAGCTGATATCAATAGAAACTCTCAAAACATTAATGCATGAGTATATCACAGTGGGGGGACACTATAAGAAAATAGAATTACTACTCACACGGCCATGTGTGAGCCCCTTCATTCAGGGAAGTCTTGAGGGTCTTGCGTGTAGGCCCTCCTCTCAGCTGGTTCCCCCAATGGGCCAGATGTAGTGAACGAGTGGCACGTCTCCCGCAATCCCGCGATGAAGAGAATGGGCAGAGTCGTAATTAACATAAAACAACGTTTATTAGATAATAAAAGTAGACACACACTATTAAAAGCACAAGGCAGCTCCGGATCGTTCAGACAGGTCCTCCGCTTCCCGGTTAACCCCCGCGGGCGCGTCCGACTGCGGGACCGGTACCGGGGATCGTTGTCGTCAGTACGGTGGCTGCTTTCGTCCAAATTACGAGCACCGGCAAGGAACAACGCGTTTCGCAAATGAAATAGCTTCGTCAGGTTCCTGCCGGCTGCTCGTATCCTCCAGTTAATATAGGCATCTTGCTTGATTGAATTAGCAATACAGAGCTTAATTGCTAGTCATAAACATAGTGGCTGGTCATATGCAGAAACATGGTGATCATGTATAACACATTTTGGGGTAATACAAATTCATACAATTTTTTTTTTTTTTAACTTACATTTTTTATTAGATAAAGCAAAAATACAGAAATACAACATGAATTAAAAAAAAGAAAGTTATCAGGGGGGGGGGGTTTAATACAAAAAATAAAAAGGGTAGATGGGGGGGGAACAGCAGTTTGGCAAAGCTTCAATAACATATTATACTTCAATATAACATAACATACTTTGTTTTGTACAGAAAAGAAAAGTATCTGGGGCAGCCTCTATCTTTTATAAAAGGGTAAACCATAATGATAATGAGGGACGTAAATTTCGTAAAATAAAATATAAATATGTGCTGGGGATGGCAGCCAGATCTACCATCTGGATTTAAAAAGGGGGTGGTTTCATACAATTTTTTATATATATTTTTTATAGATTACTTCAAGACTCTTATTGGAGTGAAACAATTCTTATCTGACAGTGGAAATAAGCTGTCACGGGAGACCAGGAAATTACACCTTTATAACCAGGATCATTGAGCAAAACCAAAGAGTAACACAAATTGTGATTTATTTCGTGGAAACAGGCATACACACAATGGGTTACAAATAGCAGGAAGAAAACAAACAACAAAAAAAGAGGTGCTGAAAAAGCGCCCGAGCTTGATAAACAATTAAACCTATGCTAATTACACTCAAGTAATACAGTAGTGCAACATGAACTCATACTAAAGAGCCAAGGCTGCCAGGAGAAACTGACCAAACCAGATCAGAAAACAGGTGTGGAGAAAATAAAAGGGAGAACAAAATGAGACAGTTAGAAATACAAGCGTTCTCACTTTTATTTTCTCCATTATCAGCGTTTGGGGACTGACAGTTGTGGATTTATCATATTTTATTATCATTGTATAAAAGTTTTTGGTGAATAGACTTTTGAGCCATGCATTCTCTGTCTGTATATTTATAGTGGTATTGCAAGCTTATTTACACATATGTATACATATTCGCATGTGATCACGTCATAATAAGGGGAATTTTTTTTTCTGGAAGACTATTCTAGATAAATGCATTGGGGGTTTTAACTTACAAAAATCTCTATATATTGTATGAACTCGAACCCTTGGAGTATCATGCAAATAATGCAATTTAGTGGTATTTGGATTATTGCTCCATATGTATGTATATACTGTACATATTTACAAATTGTGTCCTGTATATCTACCCATTTCTAAATGTCATATAGGAATTATAATGTCATGTGCAGGAAAGGAGAAAATCTTTTTGTCCTTTAATTTATCTGTATAAAATTGTTGCTTCTTAGAGAAGAATAAAGTGTATATTTTTCCATCGAGCTATATTATTAGACAATAGAAGTCATGTTCCTGTAATCCTATAATCATTGGTTCCTGCATAAAGTTTAGCAGTGTTGTCAGTATAACATGTTGATATCTTGGTTAAGCACTGTTATTAATAATGCATCCATGAATTGAAGGAATATCTAGAGTTATTGTTTTACTCTTGCAGTGATAAGTTGAGACAATCATGTTCCTGTGTTCTATATTCATCCTGTTCCTATATACAGCGCAAATTAGTATATCTTATATTAGCAGCATTATTCCTAATAAGGATAAGACATTAGCACAGATCATTGGGTGATTTTTTACACCTATGAGGCGAAACGCGTAGAGTGGGAGGAACCAATCATAGAGCATCAGGTCGGACGCGCTTTTTACTGCTGGCTGACCACGGAGAGGATACCGGAGGTGATGCAAGACCCAGGGAAAGCGCGACGGAGTCGGGACTGCTAGCAAACATCATTGGGGAGACTCCTGAGCTTGGGGTTTCCGGGAACTAACGGGGCATCTGAACGGAGCAGAACGCGGTCAGCGGCAACCATCAGTAGCGTCTGTCAACACTTATAGCAGTGTTATGTGCCTTTCCTATACTTGCATGTTTGTAAGGGTGTTTTTTTATCTTTTAACTATAAATCTTTTATACCTTGTTGATCTGTGCTATGGATATTCTTCTTCTCCCTTACTGCTGAGGTTCGTTTCTCCTGATACCCCTGCCAGATGACACCTCCACTAGATGCACATTTGTGATCTGACACAAAGACACCGTTGGCTTTATTGCTGGAATTGCTTTATTACATCAGACATCCTGGGAGTAGGCTGAACATAGGAGCCAAGAATACAGTTGAATTATCACTGTATATTTCCATCTCCCCAGCCCAGTTACATATTTTCACTGTAGTCAGCATGACTAAGCCTTTTCTTCTATTGTTTCTTCAGCGGCAGTCCCCTCCCCTCCAGGACTAAAGTGGACCATGGCAGAGGCATTGTTTATTGGTTTAACGTAGGTAATTGAAATTTGTACACAGATTAAACAACTTTAAGTATTTTTCAATACTTGAAACTGTTAATGTCTCTGCAGTAACTAAATGCTTTGAAGTCTGCATACAATCTTTACCTAAACTCTTTTGTGATGACTGTAAAGCAGGCCTGAACAACACGCGGCCCGCGGGCCGCCGGCACTCACTGTGCGGCCGGCGGCGGCTCTCCTCCTCCTCCATCCCCCGAGCCCGCTCTCCCCCTCCTCCCCCCCAGCCCGCTCTCAAGACTGCACGCTCTTGCAGTGCGGCACTTCCGGTGCCCGCTGCTTGCGATCGCGCGCAGTCCTGCCTGCTCTGCCGCCATGATCTGAGGTGCAGGAGGGTGAGGGGAGGTGTAGGGGAAGTGCAGGGGCTGATGTGAGGTGAGGAGGTGCAGGGGGGTGAGGTGAGGTGCAGGGGATGATGTGCAGGGGATGTGAAGTGAAGGGGGGGTGATGTGAAGGGGGGTGATGTGCAGGGGAGGTGATGTGCAGGAGGGGTGATGTGAGATGCAGGGGGGTGATTGGAGGTGCAGGGGAGGGTCATTGGAGGTGGAGGGGGGTCATTGGAGGTGCAGGGGAGGGTGATTGGAGGTGCAGGGGAGGGTGTCTCCTTATACGGGTTGTTTTATTCTCACTGTCCCCTTTTTGTGCACGTTTATTTACTTTACAGTGCACTAGTAACTGTTTTTTTTTTGTTTTGTTATAAATTTAGTTTCAATTGTGTTTTCCTTTTTCCATAAGGTCCATAAAAAGGACCAATTAGATCCCAGTTATGATTGGCAGGCCAATTATTTTTAAATCTGATTTTAAAAAAAAAATCCCCCATAGGCGCCTCCGCCTAGAGAGTGGCTGTGTTTCTATTCAGCTCCCAGAGCATTACCAATAACCTTTTTCTTATTATAGTAAATGTATTTTTATATACCAAGCAGCACTCATGGGAGGAAAAACAAAAAACAAAACTGTGCGCTACTACCTAACTACCTATAAAGTTTAAATGTATAAATATATACAGTGCAGTGACTATACCATCAATTTAGTGATAAAATTAAAAAAATAAATAAACCACAACTCCCACAGTGAGATAATTATACATTAAATAATAAGTGCCACATAACCGTGTTGGGGATAATGGCGTCTGCAGCTGTAAACGCAGGGGTGGCTCAGCACCCCACACACACTAAGAGAATGGAAACAAAAGAAAATAGCGCACAACGCCAAATAGTGAAGCAAATTCAACAATATATTATAGAATTAAAAAGGGGGTAATATATCTGCGTACATGAAAAAAGTAGGTAAAAGGCATATAGTGTGTATCACACTGTTTACCACTCGGCAGCTGTTAACTGTAGAATCGGGTGCTTGCTTCCCTCTGCTGATGCAGCTCTGTTGATTCTAGGGCAGGACGTCAGTCTTTCACTCCCAAGGGGATTTCCCTTCATGCAGCCAGGTTCAGCAGCTGGTACTGGGGCTCGGTGAAATCGCTCCTGCTTCCTGGCCGATATGAAGCTGCTCCTGTACCTCGGCAGGTGTATCCTCTGCACAGAGGTTAAAACGCAGCTTGCTGGGGTGCCCTCAGCGTGCCACGATGCCGCTCCGTCGCGGGACGCTGTGTAATGACGTCACTGTCTACACAGCAGTGGTGGATTCAATAGGGAAGTTTGAACAGTCTTACAAAGTCTCTCACAAGTGTCCAAAACAGCACACAGGATGAAATAAAAACAGGACAGGCCAATACATAGACAAAGGCCAATGTAAGCAGATATAAGGCAATAGAATGTTACATCCAACTAGTTTCGTAGAATTAACTACTTCTTCAGGGAATCATCAGCAGAGGGAAGCAAGCACCCGATTCTACAGTTAACGAGTGGTAAACAGTGTGATACACACTACATGCCTTTTACCAACTTTTTTCATGTACGCAGATATATTACCCCCTTTTAAATTCTATAATATATTGTTGAATTTGCTTCACTATTTGACGTTGTGCGCTGTTTTCTTTTGTTTCCATACTCATGGGAGGAGGCTTTCAGTTCATTGCTAGTCATTTTAAACCAGTAACAGTGTGACACCCTGTACCCTTTCGGATAGGTAGACGCCTGAGTAAGGCTGTCTTTGATTTGACCTGAATCTGGCATCCAGCCTCTGATTACCCAGCTACGATCATAAACTTTAACAGAGGAATCCTATTTGTGTTAAAGTTTGATTTTGACAAAGAGCGGAGACCAAAACTGAAGGAGAAATCTACTGTAGAAAACCCCCCCCCAAAACATCAATTTTTAGTATATCATAGGAAAATCCCCAGGGCGGGGGGCGGGGGAGGAACAAAGCCCCCTTTTCCATTCCCCCAGTGGATTTTCCTATGTTCGAGCCTTCCCTTAGGTGCACCTGGAAGGCCACAGTTATACTTCAGGCTGAGCAGTGGGCTTCTTTATGTTAATAGATACCCATTTTAGTATATCCCAGATAATATGTACCCATTTTAGTATATCCCAGATAATATGTACACTGTATGTGCAAATACTTAAACATTGAAGAGAATATGAAAATCATTTTTTTTTTACCGATGGGAGTTTAGTGACATTATCAGAGTGACCTATGTCTACTTGTTAAAATAAGATAATGTCTAAACAAAGCAGAATGTAATTTCTCAGATGTATTTGACGTATTTATGAATGAAAGAGATTTATTTTATTTATTGATAGCTCTCTCGTGTTAATAAAAATAATGCATTCGCACACTGTTATTCAGAACCACACAGGGGTTTAAGCAGAATAATTCTTTATTTCTGTACAAAATAAGAAACCATCACGCGCAGGTTTAGTCATACCAACAAGTGCTGCAAATCAACCTGTTAAATGCAGATATTCTATCTTTTATATAGTGTATGATTTCATTATCCCTCATTACATATTTTTTTTACCACTTCACAACTTTCTTTTCACTAACATGCTGCCCATGGGGTGAAACAGCATTAGGGGGCAGGAGAGCCAAGTATACAGGTGTCTCTGCACCTTCATCAGGGCTCTTGGGGGCATTGGGACCTGCCATGTCTGTCTTCACCCACCCTGGACAGCAGGCGTTGAGTAGAATTCCCTCCCCTTTCCTCTTCTCATCTAACAGCCTTGCTTGAATCCTGGATAGCACAGTCACTCCGATTTTGGACACCCCATAAGCAGTGTTCGGCCAGCCCTCTTGTTGGTGTACCCCTTTCTTGGCATCTTCAACAAACTTCTCCATGAGCTTCACCAGCTCGTCCTCTGTGATCGCGTCACTGCGAAAGGTCTGCTGCAGTTCTGGGCTGCAGTGTCCAAGAGCACTGCTGCTAACCATGCTGGACACATTGACAACTCTACCTATGGGAACAGAACAAATCCAGTTAACCAATGAAATAAATATACTGTAATTGTTCACAGAAACCCAGCAGTGACCTGCTCAAACATTCCTAGAGATGGTCAGAACTGACCTAAAATGTTCAATTATACTGCAATCTGTGCAAATGCAATATACATAATATTCTCCAAAACGAGAGGTATTTACTTAGCCCTGGTATTGTTAATTGTGCTGCCACAAGAACAAAATATTAGTGTATATAAAATGGTGTTACCATTTCCAACGACGCATGAGTGAGGAAGTCACAGAGCTTAAAAATAATGTCAGTCAACGTTCATCATCTAGAGCTTACCGTTTGGCTTCATAAGTGGCAATAACTCATTGCAGATGTCTTTAGTGCCCAAAAAGTTGGTTTTCATGGTCACTTCTGCTTGGGTACCAAATGGAGCAGTGTCAGCACCTGTCAATATACAAAAATCACATTAAAAAACATAATATGTAATTTCCTGATGCTGAACCAAACAGTAATAACCTGGTGATGCCCAGGACGGTCTCTCCTGGTTGAAGTGTATAGCACAGACGTATGAAAAGTGCAGCTCTTAGGTTCAGGGGTTTATTTTTTATTATTTTTCTAAGAACCGTTATGTCTTTCTCTTCTAGAGATCCCTGTCAGCAAAGGGTTAACAGACTATTTGTGCTGGCTACATTTTTTATGTGACACACAGGAAATAGTGACTAGAGAGCTATCAAATACTTGTGTAAATGTTTTTATGCGGGTGGGTGAATGTGCTTTTAGAAATAAACAAGATTTTATATCAAAAACAAGGGAAATGTTAATGTTACTGCTGGAACGGCAGAATCAATTAAATGTTCTAATGCCGAAGTTCAGCTAATCACATGAATATAAAAATACAAGGTACAGGCATACCCCGGTTTAAGGACACTCACTTTAAGTACACTCGCGAGTAAGTACATCTCACTCAATAGGCAAACGGCAGCTCACACATGCGCCTGTCAGCACGTCCTGAACGGCAATACCGGCTCCCTACCTGTACCGAAGCTGTGCGCAAGCGGGGAGACTATAGAGCCTGTTACACATGCGTTATTTACATCAGTTATGCACGTATATGACGATTGCAGTACAGTACATGCATCGATAAGTGGGAAAAAGGTAGTGCTTCCCTTTAAGTACATTTTCGCTTTACATACATGCTCCGGTCCCATTGCGTACGTTAATGCGGGGTATGCCTATACTGATTGTTGGATGAGACCTTGTGAGCCATACCCTATTGGCAGACAAATTCTAATATGCATGAGATAATCTCGCCTTGAGCTGAGGTATGACTGTATGACAAATTTAAGAATAAAGGGGAAGGGGGGAGGGCAGGTAACTCTCGCATCAGCCTATTCAAATATGATAAATACAGTATGACAAGCTTCACGGAGTGATTTCTATATGGTTAAAAAATATTAGGATGGACATATTAATGGAGCATTCCAACTGAAATGTCCGCCCTTATCCACACATTGCCTCACCTGATGCCTCTGTAAGCCTCCCAACAAACCTCTTAGATTGTAAGCTCTCCGGAGTAGTATGCTCAAAACATAGTACAGCTCAACCCCGTAATAACACGATCCTTTACAACGCGAATCCGCTTATAACGCGATGCAAACGTGGCTCCCAATTTTCGTATTTATGAATACTTTACAACACGATTATTGGAATCTTAAATACTTTATTGTGCAATGCATACAATGGTACATTATTTCTAACGTGATCCGCTTATAGCGCGATGTGATTCTTTGGACCCCAAGCACAGCGTTATAAGGAGGTTGAGCTGAATATGCCAAAGAGTCCCATTGTATATCTTTATTTATATAGCGCCAAAAGTGTACTCAGCGCTTCACAAAGAATACAGTACAGGGAACTATAATAATACAATAAGCGCAGCAAAATCAGACAATAGGGAAGGAAATCCCTGCCCCTCGCTATATGAAATAAGGTTGTTATTATTATTAGAATTTAGTTTTTAGATAATTGGCCTAAAAATAGAAAAACTGTCAGCAAGTCAAGTTAAACCCAACCTGCCTTTGAAAGCAATCCCAGCATTGTTAACGAGGACATCAATCCCTCCATACGTGTCCTTCAGGAAGCCCCGGAGCGCGCGGATACTCTGCAGGTCGGTGATGTCCAACTGGTGGAAGAGAGGGGACAGCCCTTCCTTCTCCTTCAGGGCGCTCACCGCCTCCTCCCCCAGCTTGGGGTCCCTCGCCGTCAGGTACACGTCCCCCTGGAACTGCTTGCACAAGGACTTCACTATGGAAAGCCCAATCCCTTTGTTGCCTCCTGTCACTATTGCCACCCGTGGACTGGCCATCCTGCAATGCTGAGTGGTGGGGAGGTTAGGTGCCTGCAGCCTGCTGTGCTGGGAACTGCAGCCAGATAGGAAACAGTCTGTGGCTTTCTGTAACTATATGAGAAGACTCCAAGTAACATGAGATGTAGGACCACCCCCCAGCAGTGTGCATGCAAGAGGGTCACTCCCCTTTTACCCAGGCACTAAGTGACATGCTGCTGGGAGGCTCAGCCCCTGTAGTTTAGGGAGGCCCTTGTCTTCTCCTCCTCTTGTCCCACCCTGCTCCTCTTCTGATTGGTCCTCACCCCCCCCCCACTCTGCCCCGCCCCTAACTCTTCCGATTGGTCCTCTCTTGTGTCAGTTCCTGTAGGTCCCTAGCCCTGGAGCTGGGACTGAGCATGTTATATAAGTTATTTGCACACTGAAGAAATGTTCCTATATGTGTGGGAGAGTCAGAGTGCACAGACACATGCACAACGTAAGGCTGCGCTTATAGTGACAGCGACGGCGACGTTGCGGCAAAACACATGCACTGCCGCGTGCGCTTATAGTAAGCGCGACACGACGGCTTGGTCGCCATCGCTGGAAGTCATCTCATTTTGATTTTTCCAGCGACCGCAGCCTGACGTCGCCGGCACTATAAGCGCAGACTAACGCAGGCCGGTAGAATATGTTTGCTGGTGTGGGTGTTGCATGAGACCTTTTACCTTATTGGAAGTATAATATAATACTGCATAACTCCCTTTATGGAGTATGCAGCTTGGCATAGAATTGATGGAAAACCAATATAAAATGCCAGACTAGCATTTTCAGGCTGTTGATGCCTCTAGCAATCCAAAATTGTGCAAAGATACCAAAGAGCGTGTGCATGAGAAAGGGAGAAGCAGTTTCAAGGGGTACAAATAGAAACAAGAACATATTTGGCGATGGGTGCAATGAAATGATGCGTGAAGTTCCTGCTCTCATCTCCATGCCACCCATGGCAAGCCTGTTCCCGGCAGGAAAAAGGTTTAATCGCCATCATTATTGTACCCCACACCAGCATCTTCTCAGCTTGCAGGTCCATTGTTTGTGTGCCTTCTTGTTACACCAAATCCCCAATAGCTCCTGACTAGTCCCGATGCCTGAGAGCAGCTTCCTATTCACTGGACAGCAGCACAGAGGCTGCAACACAAGTCTGGAATACATCCCATGCCTGTGAGGTCACTGAAAAAGAACCAATCATAGGTCGAGGGGGCGTGGGCATCAACCAACCCGGAAATGGAACGTGCCTGTCCCACGTGTTTACTGCACTGTTACGTTGTAGTGCAAGACTTGCATGGCCGAGATGTAAAGCGATATTATCTGGAAGGGGGTGATATGCAGATCTGGCATCATATCTAACAGGCGGTGTGTGTAAGTCTTCTGCTCAGAATGTAGCATTGTAAAGTCAGTTAGTTGCAAATGTTCCCCAAATGTTGGGGATATATAACTAGCTCTATCATCTATATAGCAGCCCATGATGAAGGTATCATGTCATTTCTCAGCATGTGCCAGTGATTGTATGTAGGACCGCAATATTATGTCTGAAGAGTGCAGTGATTTATCAAAACAAATTGATAAACCACTTAAGATTCAGGAAGCCGCGTTCTTCTCATACAAATTTACATGATTCTTTTAGTAGAATAGTTTAATATGCCATTCACATGTTATTGTTTGTTATTGTACGACTTTTTAAATTAGCAGGGTCATCCTCATTGTGCATGATATTGAATTATAATTATATATATTGATATAAGAATTATATTACCAGTTTGTTTTTTTTACCTCCAAAAGGTGTGTGTGTGTATATATATCTATATCTCTCTCCAGCCACCGTCATTCCCTTCACAAGTAAATGATTTCAATTTGCACCATGGATCCTGAATTCAATTTTGCACTTACGTTGAAATGAGCTAATTTTTTTTTATATATACAAAAATATAAAACATGATATTGCTCTCTCTACTGATAGTTTACATAAACATAGGAAAAGGAGCGGCTCAGGGAGTAAAGACACTGACTGGCACTGAGTTTCAAGCCAGGGGAACCTCAAGTATTTTTCAATACTTTTCTTTAAACTGTTAATGTTTCTGCAGTAACTAAATGCTTTGAAGTCTGCATACAGTCTTTACCTAAACTCTTTTGTGATGACTGTAAAGTGTTGAACATGCAGGGAGATTGCTCATCCAGAGTATTTTCTCTTTCAGATTTTATTTGGTAAATAATGGCAGCAATAAATCTGTGTCCGGGGCTTTTTAATTACATGCTAATTAACCCAAAGGTTGTGTTTTATGCAAATTTGGTAATACTTCCTAATGCGACAATTAATAGTACAACAGTATGGAACTAATTGATAGTAATTGATAGTAAATACGTTGCTTGTTAGGATAGTAATGTAGACTCCCCACCAGGTTTTATGTCGTTTACATAGCAGTGCAAACGTCTCCCCTAAGTTTGTCATTTATCAAAGTCTCGCTCCTAGAAAACTGGGCGCAAAAAACAGTACCAAGCTTAGCACTGAAAAATATTCCAACTGCTATCATGGGAATGTTACATAGTAGATGAAGTTGAAAAAAAGACATATGTCCATCAAGTTCAACCTATGCTCTTTTTTTTTTTTTTATAAAACTGGTGTCGTATTTTTGCCAGAAGTTTGACACTGGGCGAGTTTGATAAACAACACCCTAGATGTCTATGGAGCAGAACAAACTTCATGAGTTGGTTCGTTGACAATCAGCACCTAAAAGACGTAAAAAATGAATTAACAAATGAAGAACTGGTCGGGCCGTATCAGTAAATGATCCCCAAACCCTTATGGTTTCTCTGGGTTCAATATTTACTAAACTCTGCCCTAATCAATCATTACGGCTGGTAGTAACCATCAACAGCTTTCCCATGTGAACCAACCCTAGTGCCTCTGTTGTGTACATTCTAGATACATCATAGAACTGGCAAAGCTAATGAGCTGTACTTCCTAACCACTGACTTGTATTTGTATAGACATTTCCAAATGCAAGGTGATCTGCTTTTCATTGATTTCAACGGAGCAGATTCCCCCTCCAGCACAGGTAGCAGAATCACGGCTTATTCAATAAGGACCTGCATCTCACGCTCCGTCAAATGCAATCTGTGGAGATGCTTGTCTAACAAAACTGCCAAAGCAATTAATGTGAAGACTAAAATGCTGAAAATTAATTAGACGAACCATGCTTTCCATTTACTGCAACTCCAGTGTGTCAACGGGGTGCTCTGCTCGGTGTCTCCTCATACGGATCGTTTTATTCTCACTGTCCCATTTTCGTGCACGTTTATTTACTTTACAGTGCACTTGTATCTGTTTCTTTTTTTTGTTTGTTATAAACAAAGCCCCCTTTTCCCTTCTCCCGGGGGATTTACCTATGTTCGAGCCTTCCCTTAGGTGCACCTGGAAGGCCACAGTTATACTTCAGGCTGAGCGGTGGGCTTCTTTATGTTAATAGATACCCGTTTTAGTATATCCCAGATAATATGTACACTGTATGTGCAAATACTTAAACATTGAAGAGAATATGAAAATCATTATTTTTTTTTACCGATGGGAGTTTAGTGACATTATCAGAGTGACCTATGTCTACTTGTTAAAATAAGATAATGTCTAAACAAAGCAGAATGTAATTGCTCAAATGTATTTGACGTATTTACGAATGAAAGAGATTTTTTTTTTTTTTATTGATAGCTCTCGTGTTAATAATAAAAATACTGCATTCACACACTTTGTTATTCAGAACCACACAGGGGTTTAAGCAGAATAATTCTTTATTTCTGTACAAAATAATAAATCATCAAGCGCAGGTTTAGTCATACCAACAAGTGCTGCAAATCAACCTGTTAAATGCAGATATTCTATCTTTTATATAGTGTATGATTTCATTATCACTCATTACATATTTTTTTTACCACTTCACAACTTTCTTTTCACTAACATGCTGCCCATGGGGAGAAACAGCATTAGGAGGCAGGAGAGCCAAGTATACAGGTGTCTCTGCACCTTCATCTGGGCTCTTGGGGGCATTGGGACCTGCCATGTCTGTCTTCACCCACCCTGGACAGCAGGCGTTGAGTAGAATTCCCTCCCCTTTCCTCTTCTCATCTAACAGCCTTGCTTGAATCCTGGATAGCACGGTCACTCCGATTTTGGACACCCCATAAGCAGTGTTCGGCCAGCCCTCTTGTTGGTGTACCCCTTTCTTGGCATCTTCAACAAACTTCTCCATGAGCTTCACCAGCTCGTCCTCTGTGATCGCGTCACTGCGAAAGGTCTGCTGCAGTTCTGGGCTGCAGCGTCCAAGAGCACTGCTGCTAACCATGCTGGACACATTGACAACTCTACCTATGGGAACAGAACAAATCCAGTTAACCAATGAAATAAATATACTGTAATTGTTCACAGAAACCCAGCAGTGACCTGCTCAAACATTCCTAGAGATGGTCAGAACTGACCTAAAATGTTAAATTATACTGCAATCTGTGCAAATGCAATATACATAATATTATCCAAAACGAGAGATAATCACTTAGCCCTGGTATTGTTAATTGTGCTGCCACAAGAACAAAATATTGGTGTATATAAAATGGTGTTACCATCTCCAACGACGCATGAGTGAGGAAGTCACAGAGCTTAAAAATAATGTCAGTCAACGTTCATTATCTAGACAGAGCTTACCGTTTGGCTTCATAAGTGGCAATAACTCATTGCAGATGTCTCTAGTGCCCAAAAAGTTGGTTTTCATGGTCACTTCTGCTTGGGTACCAAATGGAGCAGTGTCGGCAACTGTCAATATACAAAAATCACATTAAAAAACATAATATGTAATTTCCTGATGCTGAACCAAACAGTAATAACCTGGTGATGCTCAGGACGGTCTCTCCCGGTTGAAGTGTATAGCACAGACGTATGAAACGTGCAACTCTTAGGTTCAGGGGTTTATTTTTTATTATTTTTCTAAGAACCGTTATGTCTTTCTCTTCTAGAGATCCTTGTCAGCAAAGGGTTAACAGACTATTTGTGCTGGCTACATTTTTTATGTGACACACAGGAAATAGTGACTAGAGAGCTATCAAATACTTGTGTAAATGTTTTTATGCGGGTGGGTGAATGTGCTTTGAGAAATAAACAAGATTTTATATCAAAAACAAGGGAAATGTTAATGTTACTGCTGGAACGGCAGAATCAATTAAATGTTCTAATGCCGAAGTTCAGCTAATCACATGAATATAAAAATACAAGGTACAGGCATACCCCGGTTTAAGGACACTCACTTTAAGTACACTCGCGAGTAAGTACATCTCACTCAATAGGCAAACGGCAGCTCACACATGCGCCTGTCAGCACGTCCTGAACGGCAATACCGGCTCCCTACCTGTACCGAAGCTGTGCGCAAGCGGGGAGACTATAGAGCCTGTTACACATGCGTTATTTACATCAGTTATGCACGTATATGACGATTGCAGTACAGTACATGCATCGATAAGTGGGAAAAAGGCAGTGCTTCCCTTTAAGTACATTTTCGCTTTACATACATGCTCCGGTCCCATTGCGTACGTTAATGCGGGGTATGCCTGTACTGATTGTTGGATGAGACCTTGTGAGCCATACCCTATTGGCAGACAAATTCTAATATGCAAGAGATAATCTCGTCTTGAGCTGAGGTATGACTGTATGACAAATTTAAGGATAAAGGGGAAAGGGGGAGGGCAGGTAACTCTCGCTTCAGCCTATTCATATATGATAAATACAATATGACAAACTTCACGGAGTGATTTCTGTATGGTTAAAAAATATTAGGATGGACATATTAATGGAGCATTCCAACTGAAATGTCCGCCCTTATCCACACATTGCCTCACCTGGTGCCTCTGTAAGCCTCCCAACAAACCTCTTAGATTGCAAGTAGTATGCTCAAAACATATGCTCAAGTAGTATGCTCAAAACATAGTATGCTCAAAACATAGTACAGCTCAACCCCGTTATAACGCGATCCTTTACAACGCGAATCCGCTTATAACGCGATGCAAACGTGGCTCCCAATTTTCAGATTTTTGAATACTTTACAACACGATTATTGGTATCTTAAATACTTTATTGTGCAATGCATACAATGGTACATTATTTGTAACGCGATCCGCTTATAGCGCGATGTGATTCTTTGGACCCCAAGAACAGCGTTATAAGGGGGTTGAGCTGTATATGCCAAAGAATATATAATTTAATGCAAGCACAAGATCATACAATATAACTAGGAGTGATGTTGCACTGGCAGGTAAATATAAGACCCTACAAAGGGGGTGGTGAGGGGAAAAAGTACACAGGGAGTGGGGAAAACAATCAACAAGGTGTGAGAGGGGGGGTGTCAACATATACGATAGGGGGAAAAGAGAGCGTAATCAGGGGGGCAACGTGTCGGGGAAAAACCCCTTCCTCAGGCCCGTTCCCCTGGGTCCAGAGGGACCACAAGGTACTTCCCTTGACCCTGTTATCCCCAACCACCAGAGCAGCCCACAGAAATCAAGCTATATGCGTAATCCACACTCCCTCTCTCCCTCCCTCTCGTCCCACCCCCAAATACATACAAAAAAAATCCCCCTAAATACATACAACTCCCCCCCCCCAATACATACAAAAAGAAACCGCCCCCCCAAAAAATACATACAAACCCTTGAATACATACAAACTTACCTACCTTGGGGATGGTCTCAGGCCGGGCCTGCTGATGGTCCTCTCGTTGCCGCCTGGCCCTGGCTCTTCCCTGCTGTGGGCCTCTTTCACTGCCACTGTCCCACGTCCGACACCGGCACGTGCCAGAAGCTAGGCCCGGCTTGCTTCCGGTGCGCGCCGATATCAGAAGCTTGGCGTGGGCCAGTGTTAGTGAGGGTGGCACGCAGCTGGGGAGAGACGGCAGCAATGAGAGGACCGGCAGCCGGGCCCCCCGCAGCCCCCGGGCCAGGGACACTTATCTCGGCTCTTACCCACCTGTCGGCGGCCCTGGTCCTAAGGCCTGAGAAACACTAAATTAGGTGAACAGGGAACAGGAGAGTGGGGACGAGCATAAAAAGAAATATGGTTCAATGCAGAGAGAGTGGGCAAAGGTAACAGCAAAAAGGCAGCCTGTGATACCTCGTCAATGAGGGTTGATAGGAAGAGGAGATCTTTTCATCCTTCACTGACTAACAATGAGTGCAGGGGAGTTTTTTTTCAGGGACAAAGTAGAAACATTCGAAATTTTCAGTGAATTATGAGGGAGACTGCCTAATAAAACAGAGAGAATAAGGATATTTATTGCTATAGTCAACAATTCAACATAATCTATCAAAATAAGCACATAAACTGTGCTGTTCCTCTTTTTCCCATATGTTAAAGACCAAGTGTCCCAGGTGGTATGCATCAGTGATCCGCAGAGACCGTTCTATGCTGATCTATGGGTCAGGGATAGTGATGTGCAATTAGGTCCCCTCCATTTCACCAATGCTTGAAAATGTGCATACAACACGCCCGTCCTTATACCCCAGGAGGTGCAGGAGAGAAAATATGAAGAGGCCTTTTTTCTATTTGCAGTGTTCACCTCACAATGTCTGTACTGCACATGCAATACATCAAAACCATTTGTTTGTTTATCATTGTTTTTCATTTAAAATGCTTTAGGCTTCGCTTATAGTGCCGGCGAAGTCAGGCTGCGGTTGCTGGAAAAATTAAATTGAGATGACTTCCAGCGATCGCGACCAAGCCGTCGCTCCGCGCTTACTATAAGCGCATGCGACGGCGGCAATGCATTTGTTTTGACACAACGTCGCTGTCGCTATAAGCGAAGCGTTAAAGTAAAGATAGTGTTAAACTGACACTGGCTCTGTAAACAATGACACCTGAGTTTGAAGCAGGGGAACCTGGTTCACTTCCTTGTACCTCCCTGTGCCTCAAGCACCAAAAACATAGCTTGAAATTCATCTGGGCAGGGACAGTGTCTGTAACATCCCTATGTGCTGCGTACCGCGCGCTATACTGTAACATTCCTATGTGCTGTGTACCGCGCGCTATACTGTAACATTCCTATGTGCTGCGTACCGTGCGCTATACTGTAACATCCCTATGTGCTGCGTACCGCGCGCTATACTGTAACATTCCTATGTGCTGCGTACCGTGCGCTATACTGTAACATTCCTATGTGCTGCGTACCGTGCGCTATACTGTAACATTCCTATGTGCTGTGTACCGCGCGCTATACTGTAACATTCCTATGTGCTGCGTACCACACGCTATACTGTAACATTCCTATGTGCTGCGTACCGCGCGCTATACTGTAACATTCCTATGTGCTGCGTACCGCGCGCTATACTGTAACATTCCTATGTGCTGCGTACCGCGCGCTATACTGTAACATTCCTATGTGCTGCGTACCGCTATACTGTAACATTCCTATGTGCTGTGTACCGCGCGCTATACTGTAACATTCCTATGTGCTGCGTACCACACGCTATACTGTAACATTCCTATGTGCTGCGCGCTATACTGTAACATTCCTATGTGCTGCGTACCACGCGCTATACTGTAACATTCCTATGTGCTGCGTACTGCGCACTATACTGTAACATTCCTATGTGCTGCGTACCGCGCGCTATACTGTAACATTCCTATGTGCTGCGTACCGCACGTTATACTGTAACATTCCTATGTGCTGCGTACCGCACGCTATACTGTAACATTCCTACGTGCTGCGTACCACGCGTTATACTGTAACATTCCTATGTGCTGCGTACCGCGCGCTATACTGTAACATTCCTATGTGCTGCGTACCGCGCGCTATACTGTAACATTCCTATGTGCTGCGTACCGCGCGCTATACTGTAACATTCCTATGTGCTGCGTACCGTGCGCTATACTGTAACATCCCTATGTGCTGCGTACCGCGCGCTATACTGTAACATTCCTATGTGCTGCGTACCGTGCGCTATACTGTAACATTCCTATGTGCTGCGTACCGTGCGCTATACTGTAACATTCCTATGTGCTGTGTACCGCGCGCTATACTGTAACATTCCTATGTGCTGCGTACCGCTATACTGTAACATTCCTATGTGCTGTGTACCGCGCGCTATACTGTAACATTCCTATGTGCTGCGTACCACACGCTATACTGTAACATTCCTATGTGCTGCGCGCTATACTGTAACATTCCTATGTGCTGCGTACCACGCGCTATACTGTAACATTCCTATGTGCTGCGTACTGCGCACTATACTGTAACATTCCTATGTGCTGCGTACCGCGCGCTATACTGTAACATTCCTATGTGCTGCGTACCGCACGTTATACTGTAACATTCCTATGTGCTGCGTACCGCACGCTATACTGTAACATTCCTACGTGCTGCGTACCACGCGTTATACTGTAACATTCCTATGTGCTGCGTACCGCGCGCTATACTGTAACATTCCTATGTGCTGCGTACCGCGCGCTATACTGTAACATTCCTATGTGCTGCGTACCGCGCGCTATACTGTAACATTCCTATGTGCTGCGTACCGTGCGCTATACTGTAACATCCCTATGTGCTGCGTACCGCGCGCTATACTGTAACATTCCTATGTGCTGCGTACCGTGCGCTATACTGTAACATTCCTATGTGCTGCGTACCGTGCGCTATACTGTAACATTCCTATGTGCTGTGTACCGCGCGCTATACTGTAACATTCCTATGTGCTGCGTACCACACGCTATACTGTAACATTCCTATGTGCTGCGTACCGCGCGCTATACTGTAACATTCCTATGTGCTGCGTACCGCGCGCTATACTGTAACATTCCTATGTGCTGCGTACCGTGCGCTATACTGTAACATCCCTATGTGCTGTGTACCGCGCGCTATACTGTAACATTCCTATGTGCTGCGTACCACACGCTATACTGTAACATTCCTATGTGCTGCGCGCTATACTGTAACATTCCTATGTGCTGCGTACCACGCGCTATACTGTAACATTCCTATGTGCTGCGTACTGCGCACTATACTGTAACATTCCTATGTGCTGCGTACCGCGCGCTATACTGTAACATTCCTATGTGCTGCGTACCGCACGTTATACTGTAACATTCCTATGTGCTGCGTACCGCACGCTATACTGTAACATTCCTACGTGCTGCGTACCACGCGTTATACTGTAACATTCCTATGTGCTGCGTACCGCGCGCTATACTGTAACATTCCTATGTGCTGCGTACCGCGCGCTATACTGTAACATTCCTATGTGCTGCGTACCGCGCGCTATACTGTAACATTCCTATGTGCTGCGTACCGTGCGCTATACTGTAACATCCCTATGTGCTGCGTACCGCGCGCTATACTGTAACATTCCTATGTGCTGCGTACCGTGCGCTATACTGTAACATTCCTATGTGCTGCGTACCGTGCGCTATACTGTAACATTCCTATGTGCTGTGTACCGCGCGCTATACTGTAACATTCCTATGTGCTGCGTACCACACGCTATACTGTAACATTCCTATGTGCTGCGTACCGCGCGCTATACTGTAACATTCCTATGTGCTGCGTACCGCGCGCTATACTGTAACATTCCTATGTGCTGCGTACCGCGCGCTATACTGTAACATTCCTATGTGCTGCGTACCGCTATACTGTAACATTCCTATGTGCTGTGTACCGCGCGCTATACTGTAACATTCCTATGTGCTGCGTACCACACGCTATACTGTAACATTCCTATGTGCTGCGTACCGCGCGCTATACTGTAACATTCCTATGTGCTGCGTACCGCGCGCTATACTGTAACATTCCTATGTGCTGTGTACCGCGCGCTATACTGTAACATTCCTATGTGCTGTGTACCGCGCGCTATACTGTAACATTCCTATGTGCTGCGCGCTATACTGTAACATTCCTATGTGCTGCGTACCACGCGCTATACTGTAACATTCCTATGTGCTGCGTACTGCGCACTATACTGTAACATTCCTATGTGCTGCGTACCGCGCGCTATACTGTAACATTCCTACGTGCTGCGTACCGCGCGCTATACTGTAACATTCCTATGTGCTGCGTACCGCACGTTATACTGTAACATTCCTATGTGCTGCGTACCGCGCGCTATACTGTAACATTCCTATGTGCTGCGTACCGCGCGCTATACTGTAACATTCCTATGTGCTGCGTACCGCGCGCTCTACTGTAACATTCCTATGTGCTCCGTACCGCGCGCTCTACTGTAACATTCCTATGTGCTGCGTACCGCGCGCTATACTGTAACATTCCTATGTGCTGCGTACCGCACGCTATACTGTAACATTCCTGTGCTGCGTACCGCGCGCTCTACTGTAACATTCCTATGTGCTGCGTACCGCGCGCTATACTGTAACATTCCTAGTCCTATGTGCTGCGTACCGCGCGCTTTAAGCAAGCGCGGGGGGAGGGGGCGGGGAAGGGGTAACGGCATTCCGGGCCAGCTGAGCGCACGGGGGAAGTATAGTTTTTTTGGTAAGCGCCGAACGCGGGTCAGCGTGTGTGCCCACTCACGAGCGCCGCACGCACCGCGTGAGCTTATATATATATGTAAGTTAACGCGTCAAGCGCCACCCGCTCAGTGCTGGCGGGGACGCAGCCTAACATTCCTATGTGCTGCATACCGCGCGCTATACTGTAACATTCCTATGTGCTGCGTACCGCGCGCTATACTGTAACATTCCTATGTGCTGCGTACCGCGCGCTCTACTGTAACATTCCTATGTGCTGCGTACCGCACGCTATACTGTAACATTCCTATGTGCTGCGTACCGCGCGCTATACTGTAACATTCCTATGTGCTGCGTACCGCACGTTATACTGTAACATTCCTATGTGCTGCGTACCGCGCACTATACAGTAACATTCCTATGTGCTGCGTACCGCGCACTATACAGTAACATTCCTATGTGCTGCGTACCGCGCGCTATACTGTAACATTCCTATGTGCTGCGTACCGCGCGCTATACTGTAACATTCCTATGTGCTGCGTACCGCGCGCTCTACTGTAACATTCCTATGTGCTGCGTACCGCGCGCTATACTGTAACATTCCTATGTGCTGCGTACCGCGCGCTCTACTGTAACATTCCTATGTGCTGCGTACCGCGCGCTATACTGTAACATTCCTACGTGCTGCATACCGCGCGCTATACTGTAACATTCCTATGTGCTGCGTACCGCGCGCTATACTGTAACATTCCTATGTGCTGCGTACCGCGCGCTATACTGTAACATTCCTATGTGCTGCGTACCGCTATACTGTAACATTCCAATGTACCGCGCGCTATACTGTACCAATCCTATGTGCTACGTACCACGCGCTATACTGTAACATTCCTATGTGCTGCGTACTGGGCGCTATACTGTAACATTCCTATGTGCTGCGTACCGCGCGCTATACTGTAACATTCCTATGTGCTGTAATTGTGATTTTGAGTCCCATTGTATGTCTTTATTTATATAGCGCCAAAAGTGTACTCAGCGCTTCACAAAGAATACCGTACAGGGAATTATAATAATACAATAAGCGCAGCAAAATCAGACAATAGGGAAGGAAATCCCTGTCCCTCGCTATATGAAATAAGGTTGTTATTATTATTAGAATTTAGTTGTTAGATAATTGGCCTAAAAATAGAAAAACTGTCAGCAAGTCAAGTTAAACCCAACCTGCCTTTGAAAGCAATCCCAGCATTGTTAACGAGGACATCGATCCCTCCATACGTGTCCTTCAGGAAGCCCCGGAGCGCCCGGATACTCTGCAGGTCGGTGATGTCCAACTGGTGGAAGAGAGGGGACACCCGTTCCTTCTCCTTCAGGGCGCTCACCGCCTCCTCCCCCAGCTTGGGGTCCCTCGCCGTCAGGTACACGTCCCCCTGGAACTGCTTGCACAAGGACTTCACTATGGAAAGCCCAATCCCTTTGTTGCCTCCTGTCACTATTGCCACCCGTGGACTGGCCATCCTGCAATGCTGAGTGGTGGGGAGGTTAGGTGCCTGCAGCCTGCTGTGCTGGGAACTGCAGCCAGATAGGAAACAGTCTGTGGCTTTCTGTAACTATATGAGAAGACTCCAAGTAACATGAGATGTAGGACCACCCCCCAGCAGTGTGCATGCAAGAGGGTCACTCCCCTATTACCCAGGTACTAAGTGACATGGTGCTGGGTGGCTCAGCCCCTGTAGTTTAGGGAGGCCCTTGTCTTCTCCTCTTGTCCCGCCCTGCTCCTCTTCTGATTGGTCCTCAGCCCCCCCCCCCCACTCTGCCCCGCCCCTAACTCTTCCGATTGGTCCTCTCTTGTGTCAGTTCCTGTAGGTCCCTAGCCCTGGAGCTGGGACTGAGCATGTTATGTAAGTTGTTTGCACACTGAAGAAATGTTCCTATATGTGTGGGAGAGTCAGAGTGCACAGACACATGCACAACGTAAGGCTGCGCTTATAGTCCGCAGCCTGACGTCGCCGGCACTATAAGCGCAGACTAACGCAGGCCGGTAGAATATGTTTGCTGGTGTGGGTGTTACATGAGACCTTTTACCTTATTGGAAGTATAATATAATACTGCATAACTCCCTTTATGGAGTATGCAGCTTGGCATAGAATTGATGGAAAACCAATATAAAATGCCAGGCTAGCATTTTCAGGCTGTGGATACCTCTAGCAATCCAAAATTGCGCTAAGATACCAAAGAGCGTGTGCATGAGAAAGGGAGAAGCAGTTTCAAGGGGTACAATTATAAACAAGAACATATTTGGAGATGGGTGCAATGAAATGATGCGTGAAGTTCCTGCTCTCATCTCCATGGCACCCATGGCAAGCCTGTTCCCGGCTGGAAAGAGGTTTAATCGCCATCATTATTGTACCCCACACCAGCATCTTCTCAGTTTGCAGGTCCATTGTTTGTGTGTCTTCTTGTTACACCAAATCCCCAATAGCTCCTGACTAGTCCCAATGCCTGAGAGCAGCTTCCTATTCACTGGACAGCAGCATAGAGGCTGCAACACGTCTGGAATACATCCCATGCCTGTGAGGTCACTGAAAAAGAACCAATCATAGGTCGAGGGGGCGTGGGCATCAACCAACCCGGAAATGGAACGTGCCTGTCCCACGTGTTTACTGCACTGTTACGTTGTAATGCAAGACTTGCATGGCCGAGCTGTAAAGCGATATTATCTGGAAGGGGGGTGATATGCAGATCTGGCATCATATCTAACAGGCGGTGTGTGTAAGTCTTCTGCTCAGAATGTAGCATTGTAAAGTCAGTTAGTTGCAAATGTTCCCCAAATGTTGGGGGATATATAACTAGCTCTATCATCTACAGTATATAGCAGCCCATGATGAAGGTATCATGTCATTTCTCAGCATGTGCCAGTGATTGTATGTAGGACCGCAATATTAAGTCTGAAGAGTGCAGTGATTTATCAAAACAAATTGATAAACCACTTAAGATTCAGGAAGCCGCGTTCTTCTCATACAAATTTACATGATTCTTTTAGTAGAATAGTTTAATATGCCATTCACATGTTGTTGTTGTTGTTATTGTACGACTTTTTAAATTAGCAGGGTCATCCTCATTGTGCATGATATTGAATTATAATTATATATATTGATATAAGAATTATATCACCAGATTTTTTTTTTTTAAACCTCAAAAAGTGTGCGTGCGTATATATATCTATATCTCTCTCCAGCCACCGTCATTCCCTTCACAAGTAAATTATTTCCATTTGCACCATGGATCCTGAATTCAATTTTGCACTTACGTTGAAATGAGCTAAAAAAATTTTTTTTATATATTCAAAAATATAAAGTGGGGGAGTGGAATGACCAGAAGGTCATAATGTGTGCACCTTGCACTATACTAATGTGAAAGGAGGGAAAACCCTAAATGATATAACCTGTGTGATATAGGAACATAAACTGCAATAAAGTGTATAGGTGGTGCTGGCAGGGAAAAGGTTAATGTTGATCAAAAAGATAAAGAAAAAGCTCCCATTGATGACGCGACGCTACTTCCCACCAATAGGCTTTAGATATCACGGGCAGTAAACATCCAAATCATATCAATCCAGGGATACAGTATAGCCCCATGACATTATGCCGTGACAGCTTATTCTACACTGGATACGGTCATTTTAGAGCTAGTGACATTTAACACATTGCAGTTTGCCGAAATTATTGGGATGTCGCGCGCTGATGATGCGACGCAACTCCCAGCCACCATTGGAAAAGGAACTTTGGCACACATGACCAGAAGTACACAGATATGTGACTGGCCATGTGATCTGACAGGGCCAATCAGAGCCTTCTCCTTCGTGTTTCTGAAGTATGGGTGTGATACATTTGTCTGAGGACCAATCAGAGCCTGGAACCCATTAACCCATTAACCAATAAGGTAACAATAAAGTGTATAAATAAGCAAGGGAATCACTCTGTCTTTGCCCCCGATGAAGCCACTACAGGTGAAACATATGTAGGGCATGCTAAGCGTTACCACCTAGTACGCTGGCAATATCGGAGAGGTCTGTTGCCTATTCCTTTCAGAGTGTTTCGGAGACTTCATTAGGAAGCACAACACTCTGACTACTCCTTAACTATTGCATGGTTCATGGTTCACAGTACAAGACACATACTTTGTGATCTTGCATCAACTGCTAGTGTTCACCATGACAGACCCACAGGCTCACTAAATATTGAACCTGACGGTCTGGCACAAATGTGTATGTATACCTGATCTATCATTGAATCCACCTGTCAAACCAAGTGTACACAATAATTCAGGTTACACCCCTCACTACCATCTAGGAGTAGGTTTCATATGACATAATACTGTAGCATAATCACTACCACCTCTAGTATAATTATATAGTGGTGGGACACTCCAATTGACAATAGTGATTTTGATCTACACTGTCATCTCTATTAGGTACACAGCTCACCTCTCTGTTTTTATTTCAATCATTTTAATTACTTTGGTTCACATTACTGCTGCAATAAACACATTTTAATTGGTTACAAATAAATATTAAGTTTTAACATAGATATAGGTGATCTCTAGTGCGGCGTATAGGGAGCTTTTTCTTTATCTTTTTGATCATACAAAAATATAAAACATGATATTGCTCTCTCTACTGATAGTTTACATAAACATAGGAGAAGGAGCGGCTCAGGGAGTAAAGACACTGACTGGCACTGAGTTTCATGCCAGGGGAACCTGGTTTAATTCCTGGTGTCAGCTCCTTGTGACCTTAGGCAAGTCACATTATCTCCCCGTACCTCTGGCACCATAAACATAGATTGTAAGCTCCACGGGGCAGGGACTTGTGCCTGCAAAATGTCTCCGTAAAGCGCTAAGTAAAACTAGCAGCGCTATACAAGAACACATTTTTATTATAATCAATAACTCTTTTGCCAAAGAGGCACAGAAGAGCTAGATACTGAGGTTAAAATGGGTTCTGCTAATTCAAAGACATGCAAGAGTATATTAGCCTTCTCAGAATATTAAATAAAAATGTCAGTTTTGACAATTTTAAAAAAAAATCATTATATATTTCATATGTTTTTATTTTTAAGGCGCCGAGTTTAATTTGAAGGATATCCAAATATGAAATCTAAACGAGGCCGGACAGGTCGAAAGAGAAAAAAGAAAACAATGAAATCTAAGCACAGTCCAGGTATCATGGCGTCTAATGCTCAGTCTGGGTTTGTGTTAATCTGTTACAGTTGTTCAAACTACTGTACATGCTATTCAGGGCAAAAATTCTGTTTATAAATGAAAGATGTACAACCTCTTGAAACTGACAGTGCTAGAAACAAAGTTAGGCTGCGTCCATAGAAGGACAGTCAGCACTGAGCCGTGTGCACGCTCCGCGATGAGCCCCGTCATCCTCAATGAGGATGTCTTGAGAGGGGGCTCCCGCAGGCGTGCTGAGGCGCAGGGATTTTCAGCCGACAGCAGAACCTGTTTGTGTGCGCGCTGTCGGCCGAAAACGTCCAATCTGAGCGAAGCAGCGTCACGGCGCCGTGACGTTGATGTCGGCACTTCGCGGGCTATTGGCCCAGTGACGTCAGTCCCCCGCCTCCCGATCGCGCACGCTGGCTCGTCTGCTAGTTCATGCAATTGCTCCTGATTGCACAGACGAGCCTCAGCGTGAGCGCGGAGGAGCGCTGACTGCTAAACTATGGACACAGCCTTATGTTTGGCATTATTTTAAAAAAAATATCACCAATATTACAGTGTTTAAATTTTATTTTCATTAAAATTCTCGGATGAGAATTATAGCATAATCCTTAAAACAATTATTTTTGTATGAGTTGCATTGAACTTATTCCATTAGTAACAATGTTATTAGTCTCTTTTTGAACATATACAAACACTAGTAATGTTAAACATTCATTTAATTTGGATAAACATTGCACATATAGTCTAAGAACCAAGGCCCAGATCCACAAAAGGAGTGATTACGCTTTAGCATGCATCCAGACTAAACTTTATACAATAAGATTCTACCACTTAACGCTTGTTACTTATATATTCTCCCGCAAAATACTTTTTCTCCTACAACATTCAAGAAATATATGTATGTGTTTCTGCTATGTAATTATATAAAATGACTTACATCTCATAGGCCAGTGTTTTAACCACAACACTCCTGCTACTCGGGTATGTGGCAAGACAAGTGACAAGTGGATGTTCTTTTTATTTAGTACTAGCTGAGAGACCCGGCGTTGCCCGGGATGTAATGCGCGCGCGTGCGTCAGTCGGTGGGTGTGTGCGCACGCGTCGGTGGGTGGGTGTGCGCACGCGTCGGTGGGTGTGCGCGCGTCAGTGGGTGGGTGTGCGCGCGTCAGTGGGTGTGCACGCGCATCAGTTGGTGGGTGTGCACGCGGTGGGTGTGCGCGCGCATCAGTCGGTGGGTGTGTGCGTCAGTCGGTGTGTGTGCGTCAGTCGGTGGGTGTGCGCGCGCGTCAGTCGGCGGGTGCGTGGGTGGGAGACGGTGGGTGACTTACCTTGACCGGGTGGTGGTTCCTGGCGGCAGACGGTTCCCCTCCTGGCACTGATATCCCCGTGCCATGTGGCTGGGGCAGGAGGGGGGGGGGGCAAGAGTGGCAGGCTGGGCACTTCATGGCTCCCAAATGTGTGCAGGGGCAAGAAATGGCGGCACGCAGGAGACACGCGGCCGCCCCAGCGCGAGCTGACTCTCCCCCGGCGTCACCTATCCCAAACACACCACCACAGCCCTCCTGCTGTGCTGGAGGCTACACCGCGGGGTACCTGCGCACCCGGCCCCCGATTACGGCTGGAGCCCCCACCCCAACCGGCAGCCAACAGTAGCCGGACCACTAGGGGAGAAGGCAGCACCGCCGCGCGGGAGACAGGCGGGAGACACGCGCTCCCGGCCGAGCACACCGACCATCTGCTGAGATGGAGGCGGGACTGCGCGGGCAACGCGAGCCCCCCATCCGTCGAGCGGGAGGGGGATCAAGCGGCCGCACCAACGGCTCCCAGGCATCATAAGGTGATCGAACCCCCTCCCCCCCCCCCCCGTGCCGGCATCAAGTGCGCAGGCCCAACGGGACTCCGGGTAAGTTCGGGCACAGGGAGAGGGAGAGTGGGGGGGGTTTGGAAGTTGAGGTGCGGTCCAGCTGACGGGGGATAGTGAGGGGCACCGGGAGGGGATTGTGTGTGTGTGTGTCCCTGTGTGTCCTTTGGCCCGTCACTCCGCCTCAGGCCAATGAGAGGTGTGCGGGGGCGGGCCAAGGGACCAATGAGATTTCCCCTAGGGACACCGGACATCCAGACAGGCATACAGTGCTTTCACTAATATAGTATATAATATTCTCAAGTAGCAATATTTATGTCAACGTTGCTCATTTAGATTCTTGTATCTAGTAAATCAGAGCCATGAATGTGCATACATCGAGCTGAAGAGGTGGCTGAAAGGGAGGGGATTTCAAGACGGCCACCTGAGGACCGCAGAATTTGCAGGTACAGTATGATGCGTTCTCCCTCATGCCAGTAAATTTAAGATCTATAACCCTGGAAGTCTGCTGTAGCATTTGTGTTTGCAAGTGTAGTTGACTACATGTACAGTAATATCCATTGGGGGAACCAGAGAGGGGAGACCACAGTTGTCGGAGTGTCATCGCGAGCTTCAGGCCAATCAGATGGAGAGGACCAAAGAAGGGGACATTGGCTATCCTAGATCCCCAAATTTTAATAAACCGGAGCATAGTTTTTGTAGAAATATTGGATGTTTTTTCCATTAACATCATGAGAGAGATATTTGTTTTGTTTGTAAGATGGAAGAGGGATCCAGTTGATTCTTGGTGTAGACAACAGGGATGGGGGGGGGGATGATTTAATCTAACATTTTGGCTCTTAATGCAAAGTAAAGCTGCAGACCAAGCAATGTCCTATGTGTTTTTTTTAAATAAATCAGGTCTGTACTATGAGACATAGGTTAACACAGATTCCCAGTCTCAAACTCCCACACCCAACACAAAGTAAATATATATTAAGTCAACCAGAGCGCTATTGAGCGTGGCAATTGTATATAACAAGAGACAGGGGGTGCCCAACGCTGCATCCAATTGACAAAACACATAGAGTAAAATACTTCAATAATAATAAAATACTTGGTTATTTAGTTAACCCTTTGGCCAAAGGCATCATAAGCCTGCATACCAACGTCAAGGTATAACCAAGATAATGCAGGTCCTACACTACACTGTGAACCCTTCCCCTTACCTCTGTGAGAGGGGAACCATAATGGGTCCTGTTCCTGCAGCAAGTGAAATGACCTTCCAACTTAAGTTGGAAGGTCATTTCACTTGCTGCAGGAACAGGACCCATTATGGTTCCCCTCTCACAGAGGTAAGGGGAAGGGTTCACAGTGTAGTGTAGGACCTGCATTATCTTGGTTATACCTTGACGTTGGTATGCAGGCTTATGATGCCTTTGGCCAAAGGGTTAACTAAATAACCAAGTATTTTATTATTATTGAAGTATTTTACTCTATGTGTTTTGTCAATTGGATGCAGCGTTGGGCACCCCCTGTCTCCTGTACTATGAGATAATACTTGTAGCATTTTTTTTAAACAACTCTGAATTATATTTTTAATGTATTACAATGTAACCATCTTTTTTGTTTCTATGGCAACCATTTACAAAGTTACATCCCTTTCCTCTTCTGAAGCAGGCTTTGGCAC
The DNA here is from genome assembly GCF_040206685.1 of Ascaphus truei. Lineage (NCBI taxonomy): Eukaryota > Metazoa > Chordata > Amphibia > Anura > Ascaphidae > Ascaphus > Ascaphus truei. Next base: position 24,795,832 of record NC_134485.1, read on the forward strand.
ACCCCTTTTTGAGCCCTGCCCCCTCTCTAGCCGTGCACCAATTGTATCTAGCGACTGCCTGGTCACATGATCTTCCCCACAGAACTTTGCATCTTTGGTCTTCTTCTGCTGTACTGACAGCCATTTAGTGAACCCCCAAGCCGAATCTTCACCGATCGGCAACTTGGCTAATTACTTATCATTGTGTGGATTGTTTTGAGGCACATATTAAAGGAAGAAAAAAAAAACCGGCAGCTTGGACTGCTGCTTTAAGCACTTTCTGCCTTGTCCGGGTCTGACAGATGGGTAGAAAGAGTATGCTATATAAAAAAAGCAAGTATATAAAATTATTTTTGAACTAAAATCAATAAGATTCGATCTGTTAAACCTGTGTTGTGGGTCATTTTAAAACCGTTACTCCTATATGGGTCCCTCCCCACAACCCTTCCATCTACATGTATGAACTAACAAACGCTAGTTGCCACTGATTAACAGTGCAATTCCCCACAATACTGCCTATTATTAAAGTAAACTCCATGTGACTCCACACATTACCTTACCTTCTCTTCCCCCCCTAGCTTTTTTCAATTTTATTTTAATTTGTGTTTCAAAAAGGCGCACATCCTGTAGTGTATTGTTCATGTGGCCTTTACCTTGATAAAGTGCTGTTGCATGAAACGCGTAGGTGCGTTCATGTAGTCCGTTTTTACTGTATGTCTAGCTTGCAATAAATCAAGCATTTATTCAATTTTAATAAGGTATTTGTTTTTATTAAAAATCTGGGACAGAAAAACATTGCTATTTCCTGCCAAATCACTTTTTATAGTTGTGCTTATGTGTACCTAAGTAACTGCACTTTTCACCAAAACCATGTTACTTTGCAGATACAGGACGAGGTCTGATGACCACGAGATTGCTGCAGGTGGGTGATTTAATATCATAACTGAAAAGTTTGCAGAAATTCAATTGTGTGTGTGTGTGTGTGTGTTTGGGGTGTGTGTGGTTTTCTCGGTCCATGTGTTCATTTTCAATAACCATTCATGCAAAAAAAATGATTTAAGATCATGGCAGGTATATAACATATTTAAATGGTCTTATTGGTGGGGAGAGTGGTGAACATTTGGTCATGTCACATCTGTATACTATTAACATTACTTATTAAATACATAAATTATTCTGATTAATGTTCTCTCTAAAAGCCAGGGGAACTGATCATCTCCTTGCCAGAAAAATGTCTGATCACTACACGTACTGTTCTGCAAAGTTATCTTGGTAAATATATTACCGGGTAAGTAATTGGTATGGAAGCATTACTAATTTTCACTGACCGTATGTATGTATTTAAACAAACATGCAAAAGCATCCGACAAAAAGATACATAATTTATTTCAAGAACAGTCCCTAAAAACACCATTAAAAAAACGATCTCTCTAGTCCTAACAATATAAAGATGTATTGATCTTCTCCTAAACGTGCTGAAAAGGCATGTGACCAGTGTAATGGCAGGAGAGCTGGAAATGTAAAGTGCAAATGTAACTGACACAGTATAGGGGAGGAAAGAGGCAAAGAATTGCCTCCGGCCTCCCAGACCGGCCAGTCACATAAAGGGTAATAGATGGAACAAAACATCTCATAATGCAACAAAAGAATAAATATGAGAAAAACTAGCAAACATGAAAAGTAATAGCTGGTATATCAGAATAGTACATCACTAGTAAGGTGCCCATGTGCTAGAGAGGGATCCTATAGTGAATAGGTAGGACATGTCACAAGAGGAACCACAGGAGGTCACCATGCAGTCCACACATGAGAATATATGAAAGTCAAACAGATATTCCTAAAGTTTTAGATGCGGCTGTTTGATAATTAGCCGGATGGTAGTGTCCCGGATATTAGCCGCTTAGGAAGGGTCATCTCAAAATAATGTGAAAATGCCAAACGTCTGTGGATCCAGAGAGAGAACGTGGAGCAACCACCCGATGTACGTTTCGCTAGAATGTTTCTATGGGGGCTGAGTTGTAAGAGGACGTATGCGTGGTATAAAACGCCCACCCTGTGACGCGTGACCAATAGTAGAGCAGCTAATGTTAGAACAACTGTAGAGTAGGTTGCGTCATGACCAATCAGCACCTGAGATACATTTCCTCTCCATTGCATATGGCCAAAGTTAGAGCGGCTCGTTTAAAGACAGATGGAGTGCAGGTTTCGTCATATCTAGACAAAAGCAGGCATACATGTCTTAAAGTGGTACACTGAAATATGTAGAAGTAAGTAAAGGTCAAATCACAGACAAATAAACTCACAGGTCACAGGAACATAGGGTACCCCATGTTTTTACGTGTGATTGAAGCAGGGGTGTCTGGAGCTGAACCTCCTTTAATTTCAGTTCCAGGGCCCCTTTGCTTCTGGAGATACTTCCGATTATAGGTGCCGGTGGCCGCTCTCTTCGGTTGCCAGGAATCACGTAATATCTGCTGTTGAAAGGTCTCTGGCCCTGCGGGCCAATTGGAAGCTGTGATGTCATCGGTGCGGCTTCCTATTGGCCCATGTGATGGGGGAGCTTTAAACTTTTTAAAGCCCTGCTTGCTCAGTTGGAGCTGCTACCGGCACCTACTTTGGACGGAAGAATCTTTGGAATCAGGGGGTCCCCGGAGCTGAAATTAATGGGGTTGAGCTCTGGAGAACCCCCCGCTTCAATCCTATATTAAAAAAATTGCAAAAACATTTGACGTCTTGGATTGCTCCTTTAAGTGACTATGTCCCACATCAATATTGGAGGATGTCTGAATGAATCGCACGACAAGGTGATTATGTAAAGACAATCTATAATCTAATCTATTTTCCACACATTCGTTACACATCCTTGAGACTTTATACATCGTTGTTACTTGTTTCAGATTCATTCTTTTCTGGTCGATTGATACATATGATCAAATAGCAATGATGTGGTGTTTATTTTTTTATTTTTTGCAGTGATGGGTGACTTCAATTTAGTTTTATTCAAGGAACAATGGATAACTAGCTGTAATGTTTCAGACAGAGTAATACAGCAGGCTAAAACTGCAGTGTAATTTCCATGTAATATACAATCCCTTACCTTACAAATACCTTCTAAACCTAATTGGATATTTCTATGGGGTAGAAACATCCTCTGAAACGGCTGAGTGGCAGATACAATTAGATATAGTTTTGGTTGCAGTCTAATGATGTCACTGTCCTCACTTGGGAGTAAGAGTTCATGAGCAGTGAGACCGGCAGAGAGGAGTCTGGGACAGGAAATAGCATAGGAAAATTTAGATATGTATTAAATCATGGATTGTCTCCAATAAATTATTTATTTATTGTATATACTAATGTGGTCGTTTTATTTAGTTATTTAAGGCAAGTTATTGTGCTTTTCTGTCTTGCCTTTTGGTCACAGGAAACGGCAATAACTGTCTCTCTGGTACAGTGACGAACCTTAGAACTAAAATTATTTGTCAGGTTTTGTTTCTTTATTAGTTATTGATCACTGTCGTGTGTTTAGATCAAAACTCATTTTGATTGGAATTTCATGTTTAAAAGCAAACGGAGCGTGTTGTGTGCACGTTTGCATGTTCTTACCCATCATCTCAATATCCGCTGAAACACCCGATTTTTCAGCGAGAAACCGGCACGTAGCCTGCGTGAGAGACACAGATGCAGTCATACACTTTCTATTTGTACCATGTACTGGGCAGGGATTTTGCCTGTTATTCACCCACCTTAAACATGTGTTCACAATATGGTGAGTTTTGTTGTACTCTGATTTCTCAGTCAGGTTTTAACTCTGTTGTATTGTGCAAGCTTCAGCATGTGTGCGAGTTGTGCTCCATCAAAAAGCTGCGCTTATTGTGCTGGCGACAGCAACGCGACGTCGCTTGAAAACAAATGTATTATAGTAAGCGCGACGCAATGGATTGGTCGCTAGAAGTCAATTTGATTTTTCCAGCGACCGCAGCGTGACGTCGCTGTCGCTGGCGACGACACTATAAGCGTAGCCTAATCATAAAACACCGACCATAGAAAACCAAGGCAGGAGATTAGAATTCCGACTACATTCAGGGACAGGGCCCAGTTTGTTGTGACTGTGCAGATAAACTGGAGATAACATGAAGCTGACTTTAGGTTTTTAAACTGGTCCATTACTTTAGAAGCCAATGTCTACACCTCTAGACCTGTCTGTTCCTTAGTTTATGTAGTCTGAACATATGGCTAAAATAATACATGTTTTTTCTTTTTATGTTCAGATGGGATCCCCCTATTTCTCCTCTGTTGGCTTTGTGTACCTTCTTAATCACAGAAAAGTATGCTGGAGACCAGTCCCCCTGGAAGCCATATCTTGCTGTGTTACCCACCACCTACAGTTGCCCTGTTTACTGGGAACCAGAAATGGTCAATCTGCTGCCAGAGCCGGTTAAGAAACAAGCCCTGGAGCAAAATGCCGCGGTTCTCAAACTATATGTTTCATCCTTGCCCTTTTTCAACTCACTGCAGTCTCTGTTTCATAAAAGCGCAGAAAGCATCTTGACATATGATGCCCTACGGTGGGCATGGTGCACTGTGAATACAAGGACTGTGTACATGAAGCACGCTCCGAGGGCCTGCTTCTCCGCAGAGCAGGACATCTATGCACTGGCTCCATATCTAGACCTGCTCAATCACAGCCCTAGGGTTCAGGTAAGATACTTGGTCAGTTGTTTTCATCTGCCTAGGATTATTAGCTGGGAATCTAAAAGAAGTCCTACAAGAGACACGGGTGCAAACATGTCCGTGGCATTGATTCCCCAATATTCAATGCAAAATATACATTGGGTGACAGTAATGCTTATGGAGAGAGTTCCTAAGAAAATCTATACAGTATGTAAAAATAAACAAAGTATACACTCATAATCAAGTGCAGGAGGGGAGACTGAGAGATCCCCCAACTTTTTGGGTAAAACCCTTTATCAAGGGCTGTAAACTCTGTGGGGCAGGGACTTTCCAATCTGTCTGATTTTGTTTGCTCTTATTGGAATATAATTCCCTGTATTCTATTGTATCTTGCACAGCGCTGTGTACATTGTTAGAACTATATAAATAAAAGAATGTATCAATACGTTCTAATTCCAACACATGGTATAACTCTGCTCATCAGTGGTTGCCGTGTGATGTCATTATGGATAACGTCCCGTTACTGCAGGGGTGCTCAACTCCAGTCCTCAAGCGCCTCCCTCCCCCCCCCCCAACAGGTCAGGTTTTCAGGATATCCCTGCTTCAGCAAAGCTGGCTCAGTCTTCACGTGAGGCTTTGATTGAGCCACCTATGCTGAAGCTGGGATATCCTGAAAACCTGATCTGTTGGTGGGGCTTGAGGACTGGGGTTGAGCCCCTGTGTTACTACGTGGCAAATGTAAATACAAAATAGGCTGTAATGATTACAAGACATACAGGCAGTCCTCGGTTATCCGACACAATGCGTTGCTCAAAATGCGATGTAAAGCGAATCACATTTTCCCATAGGAATGCGGTTTAAATGAGAGGTTCCGTTCCTGAAGGCATTTTTAACACTAAAATACATCAAATATTTTACGCAGGCAATAAGATATGCAGCACACACATAAATTATGATGTAAAGATTCTATTTATTGAATACAGAACTGTATTATAAATCTGTTAGACATGTTTAAGGGCCTAAATACACCACTAAACCTTCACACAGACTGATCTGGATGATTTCCCTGACTGCAGCCTTCTGATTGACATAATGTTGCAACTTGCAAAGCGTCGCAAGAGCATCGGATAAGCCATTTTGCCGTCGTAAAACCGCCCATATGGATGCATTGGACAGCGTCGGATAAGCCATTCGTCGTAAAACGAGGACTTACTGTACAAATAAAGAATACATATACAACATAATATATAGAAAGCCAACATCTGTGGTCCCATGCTTGGGACTGCAGAGTAAAGGAGATTTGTCTAATGCAGTCTCTAACCCCCTCCACCTTTTCTGTTCTCGAATACCAGTGTCCCTTCAGCAAGTTATGATAGAATCTTGGGCTCCACGGTTTCACTGGGCATACTGTTTTCTAATTGAATAAGATAGCGTAGGACAGAAGTATGTCCTCCATGGATAGAGATAAATGTTTTACTTGCGTCGTGATATTTTAGTCCCCCATGAAACCTTTATCAAGACAGCGTGAGGATAGTGTTCCCGTTCTTACATACCCGCAGTGAAAAGCGGGAAGAAGGCTGCCCAAAGTGTCACATTTCCAAATAACTAATGGGTAGTAATAGTTGAAAACCCGTAAGTGCCAAAACCAGAGCCCCTCCAAAAGAGCAATACAATAATTAGATGGGTTGGAAAACACATGGGGTGCAGGGACAGCCCAGAAGGGACACGTTATAGTACATCAATGAGACAGCGTCATCAATCTATTAGTCGAGAGTGCCACGGCTGTCAAATGGTGAACCAAGGTAATACAATCACAATGCATGGGCGGTAATCCGGCTATGGTGTGCATTGCGCATGCGCAGTGGTCACAGTAGTGTTGGATGTAGCCATGCTGAAATAATTCACATCGGGCCATGTTTAATGAATTTTGCCAATTGTGTGTTTGAACCATTTTTTCGGAAGGAACAGGGATAAATAACACAGAACGTGACGTGAATACTGTCAGAAAAAAGATTATACTGGAACTAAAGCAAGAATGCATTATTATAATTTATAATACTTATTTATTTAAAATGCGCCAACATAATCTGTAGCGCAGTACAATAGGGCTGGAGGACGAAAATAATAAAATATCAAACATATTGACATACATTGTTTATAGTACGTAAGACGGGCCTTGCCCCAAGGAGTTTACAATCTTATAATTGAAGGAGTTGGCTTTAGGAAAGAAGTAAGTAGAATTATGGGGAGGTAGAGCTGTAGGAGCAGGATAATAGATGGAGAGGCTTCATTATACATCTGAAATATTTTACCCCAGACCAATTGCAGAGCATCTGTATCATCAGCCAACTGCAGCAAACGGCTGCCACTCTTTGGCAGGCCTTTGGCTGCAGCCTTGGCTGCGATTCGGTGTTCTTTCTAGGAGTCTGAAATGAAGAAAGCTGAATAGTAAACAGACACCCCCTGCATGTCTGTGCTGCAGGTATGGGGAGGGGAGAAGGTGATGATCTCCAGGTCTTTGAAGTTGTCTGTTTTCCTGTTGATGATAACCCTATCCATGCTGGCTTAGAAATTCTACGAGTTTCTGGAATTGCTTTTATGGGTTTCATTTCAATACCTTGTAAAAGTGACTTACTGGAGAATTAACTTGCACACACAATCCTTGCAAGCTCTAACCCCAACACCCACCACATTGTATCACCAAATGTATATAACAAAAGACAAAAATGCCCAATGCTTCATCCAATATGACAATAAATATATAGTTAAATACTTAACTGTTTGTCTTCTTTATAAGTAGGGTCATTTAGTTAAACGCTGTATGTCTAATTCTCAGTGTGAATGCTCAATCCTGGGTTGTTACATTCTCGCATTTCTCACTTCTAGGTTGATGCTGCATTCAGTGAAAAGAGCAGGTGTTATGAGATTAGGACCAGGGGCCGCTGTAAGAAATACGACCAAGTGTTTATATGTTACGGACCACATGATAACCAGCGGCTTCTCCTGGAGTATGGCTTTGTGGCAGCCGGCAATCCTCACTGCAGCGTGTTTGTATCAAAAGGTTGGTGTTCATCTTTTTTGATATAACATTTCAAGTGAGCGAGTTTCTAGCAGGCAGCAAGATGTTTTGGGAAGAAATTGTGACTTTTCATGCATTTTAGGGATCAGTACTCGCACCATGTTTCTGCACAGTTAACTGTAGCTTCATCCTGAAGTCTGTAGAAGTTGATACAGTGCATTGCTCGCCTTCTCGCTATATTGAATAGATAGGGGAAAAGAGTAAAAAGTTAGTTTAATCATGCCACAGGTGTGCGAAACTTTCCAACATTAATTCACAACCGGTTTGCAGAGCTTTTAAAGGCTGATAGTTTCTTAGAACACTTTTCCCCCATTAAGTCACTGTTTGCCAATGAATCGCAGCCTGGTCACAACTAAGAAGTGATTCGCCAATTCTTATCCTCTCCAGCGAAACCCATGTTTCAGGTTCTGGATGAGTGTTGATCTCGTTAATTGAAACGCTTGGTGAGCTTTGACCATGCTGCGATTAGGGCGAACGTGTCAGACATATCCTAGCCCGAGGTCTATCCTGAAGGCCGTTAGGAAATTGGGTTTCCCAGATACCATGGTGTACTCACTGAAAACGGTATGTGATTAAGTTTCATTAACAAAATATAACATCTATTCAAGTGAATGGGAGTTAATGAGTTGGGACCATTCCTTTGACTGAGCCACTGGTTGAGCCACCCTGTGCTGAAGCTGGGATCTCCTGAAAACCTGACCTGTTGGGGGGACTTGAGGACTGGAGTTGAGAACCTCTGCTGTAGGAGGATTAATCAGTGATGATTGATTTATATAGAAACGGAACTGGAAATTGAGACTTGTGCTATTTAAGTACAAATGAACCAAAAAAAATATGGAAGCGCAGTCAAAAGGGTACTGGTAAGAAAACACCTTTATAAAATTGTGTGTCAATATAATCACAAACAATAACAGCAAATGTCAAAATAGAATCAAAAGATAATGATAAAAAACAAATGGAAATAGGTGCATTACTGAGAGGCGATCGAAGCAAGTTCCTGCTAACTGAATGTCAGAGGGGTAACACCAAGAAAACTCCTGGCTTAAGATCAAAGTCTTGTGACCAGAGAAATGCCCCCAGATGGATACGTAAAACGTAGGGGGATATGATGTTGAGGGGTGCCCGTGGGTTGAGCCAATGCTCAGTGTGCTCACCCAACCTCCGCCGATGGCTCGTGGGGGCCCGATGGTTCTCCCAAATCAACACCTCCGGTCACGATGGTGAAAACTGACTCTGCACAGCCCGCCGGGTTTCTGGGTGTGACGTCACTTCCGGATGTGACGCGATGACCCTTCCCGGCTGTCTCAGGGCTGTGCGATCCTCCTCCGCAGTAGTGGTATCAGATTAGCAGGCAAACAAGCCGATGACAAGTGCTGCCCTCACAGACACACGTTACAGTGCTGGTAGTTCCAATCCACTATACCAAATGAGAGCGCAGACCCTTAGCTCCTTCTCCTATGCGTTTCACCAATGAATGGCTTCGTCAGGGATACCATAATACCAGCTCACTTAAAATATATACCCTTTCTAATTTACAAAAAAATAATTAATTAATTGAATCATCAGCAATCTCAAATAAATAAATCAATAGATCCAGGTAGTTAAATGAAAACAGGACGAATAAATAAACAGGGCTTGCTGACTTACACTAGTTATACTCATAGTATATTGACTGGTTCATGTCACAAAAGTAATACATATCACTTTACAATGTATATCAAAATGTTTAACATTTAAAAAAACAAACAAATTAAAATGCTTAAAACATTACAAACATTAAAAACAAAGATTGAATTACTAAAAATTGCTTTCTTTAATTTAGGGAAGGGATGGATAATGCAATCAATGTAAAAAGTCCACATGTTATCTATTGAAATGCTAAAAAGTCAAGATCCTCATTTAGCCCTACTGGACTGAGTGTTTGTAATTTAAAAATCCAGTAGGTCTCCTGTTTCCTAAGTCTTAAAAGTCTATCACCTCTCATATTTGTTTTAGTAATGTGTTCAATTCCCATAATAGAAAGTCCTTCAATGCTCCTATTATGGGTTGTAAGAAAATGTCTTGAGACCCCATGGCCAAGAAAACCTTTTAGGATATTCCTTCTATGTTCCGTGAAGCGTTCCTTTAAACTTCTTTTAGTTCGCCCAATATAATAGAGGCCACAGGGACAGGTGAGTAGATAAACAACGTAATCAGTATTACAATTTATAAATTGTTTGATTTTAAATACTTCTCCTGTAACGTTTGAGGAGAATTCAATACTCTTATTAACAATGTGTTTACATGTCAAGCAGTTTTGGCGTCCACATTTATAACAGCCACCTGGGCATGAAGGTAACCACATATTAACATATTTGATTAACCAATTCCTTAATCAAATTATTTCCACCTTTCCTCAACACAGTAGGTGCTAAAACATTCTTCAAATTTTTTGCTCGTTTAAAAACAATCCCTGGTCTATTCTTAAGTGTTTAACCTATTATGGGATCATTTCAAATAATCCCCCAATGTTTCATTAAAATGTTCCTAATTTCATTGGAAGCCCCGTTAAATTTGGTAATAAATAGGCAATTGTCTCCGTCTTTTGGGTCATTCATTCCCCTCACATTCATTTCAGTGTTGTTTTCCCTTTCTTCTATAAGGCATGGTCTATTTTGCCCCCTAACCTTTGTTAGTGCAGCATCAAATTTGTCTTTTTTATTTGCCCCAAGCTTTGCCAATTTATTCATGGGTAAATGGGAGATTAATAACATTTGGCAAAATAATCCCTTTCTTAAAAATATTTGTTTTTATAAGCGCTTTATAGATGACATTTTAATAATATGGAAGGGTACATCAGAAGAGCTTTTACAATTTTATGAATATTTGAATAATAATGATGTCAATCTACATTTTACCCATGAACAGAATCCGACAACAATTAATTTTTTTGTTTTATTTAGTGAAGGTGACAGGATTTTAACTAAAACATTTTTTTAAAAGGTTGATGCAAACAGTTATCTTGATCGTAAGAGTAACCATTCTAAAGCTTGGATTAATAATATACCCTATGGTCAATTTTTAAGAATTCGTAGGAACTGTACTAAAGACTCCGATTTTGAGGAACAAGCATATATACTATACAAGAAATTTTTAGCAAAAGGATATAAAAAAGACAAATTCGATGCTGCATTAACAAAGGTTAGGGGGCAAAATAGACCATGCCTTATAGAAGAAAGGGAAAACAACACTGAAATGAATGTGAGGGGAATGAATGACCCAAAAGACGGAGACAATTGCCTATTTATTACCAAATTTAACGGGGCTTCCAATGAAATTAGGAAAATTTTAATGAAACATTGGGGGATTATTTGAAATGATCCCATTATAGGTAAAACACTTAAGAATAGACCAGGGATTGTTTTTAAACGAGCAAAAAATTTGAAGAATGTTTTAGCACCTACTGTGTTGAGGAAAGGTGGAAATAATTTGATTAAGGAATTGGTTAATCAAATATGTTAATATGTGGTTACCTTCATGCCCAGGTGGCTGTTATAAATGTGGACGCCAAAACTGCTTGACATGTAAACACATTGTTAATAAGAGTATTGAATTCTCCTCAAACGTTACAGGAGAAGTATTTAAAATCAAACAATTTATAAATTGTAATACTGATTACGTTGTTTATCTACTCACCTGTCCCTGTGGCCTCTATTATATTGGGCGAACTAAAAGAAGTTTAAAGGAACGCTTCACGGAACATAGAAGGAATATCCTAAATGGTTTTCTTGGCCATGGGGTCTCAAGACATTTTCTTACAACCCATAATAGGAGCATTGAAGGACTTTCTATTATGGGAATTGAACACATTACAGAAACAAATATGAGAGGTGATAGACTTTTAAGACTTAGGAAACAGGAGACCTACTGGATTTTAAAATTACAAACACTCAGTCCAGTAGGGCTAGATGAGGATCTCGACCTTTTAGCATTTCAATAGATAACATGTGGACTTTTTACATTGATTGCATTATCCATCCCTTCCCTAAATTAAAGAAAGCAATTTTTAGTAATTCAATCTTTGTTTTTAATGTTTGTAATGTTTTAAGCATTTTAATTTTTTTTTAAATTTTTAAATGTTAAACGTTTTGATATACATTGTAAAGTGATATGTATTATTTTTGTGACATGAACCAGTCAATATACTATGAGTATAACTAGTGTAAGTCAGCAAACCCTGTTTATTTATTCATCCTGTTTTCATTTAACTATCTGGATCTATTGATTTATTTATTTGAGATTGCTGATGATCCAATTAATTAATTATTTTTTTGTAATTAGAAAGGGTATATATTTTAAGTGAGCTGGTATTATGGTATCCCTGGCGAAGCCATTCATTGGTAAAACGCGTAGGAGAAGGAGCCAAGGGTCTGCGCTCTCATTTGGTATAGTGGATTGGAACTACCAGCACTGTAACGTGCGTCTGTGAGGGCGCCACTTGTCATCGGCTTGTTTGCCTGCTAATCTGATACCACTACTGCGGAGGAGGATCGCACAGCCCTGAGACAGCCGGGAAGGGTCATCGTGTCACATCCGGAAGTGACGTCACACCCGGAAACCCGGCGGGCTGTGCAGAGTCAGTTTTCAGCATCGTGACCGGAGGTGTTGATTTGGGAGAACCATCGGGCCCCCACGAGCCATCGGCGGAGGTTGGGTGAGCACACTGAGCATTGGCTCAACCCATGGGCACCCCTCAACATCATATCCCCCTACGTTTTACGTATCCATCTGGGGACACTTCTCTGGTCACAAGACTTTGATCTTAAGCCAGGAGTTTTCTTGGTGTTACCCCTCTGACATTCAGTTAGCAGGAACTTGCTTCGATCGCCTCTCAGTAATGCACCTATTTCCATTTGTTTTTTTATCATTATCTTTTGATTCTATTTTGACATTTGCTGTTATTGTTTGTGATTATATTGACACACAATTTTATAAAGGTGTTTTCTTACCAGTACCCTTTTGACTGCGCTTCCTTATTTTTTTTTGTTCATTACTACTTTTACCAAGGACTGGGGTTCCTTGTTTTCGGAAGCTGCATTATCATTTGGGTTTTGTTTTTTTAACACATTTCCTTAGTTTATGGTGTCAGACCCTACACGCACCAGATTGGTTCATGTCACATTATATATTTTATATTAATTTACTTTATTTTCAATTATTTTTACTAGAGTTAGTCCAGTATTCCAAGTTGCGCACGCACTAAAACTGTTGTTTAGTGACAGCCGGATACTTTGCTGCTGTGCACATCATGCAGAAAATCACCGGAAAAACGGAACAAGCGCCAAACCTAATGAATATGGGTATACATTGGAAACGCTGTATGAGCGGAACGCCATAAAGCGGAGCGCTGTTAAGCGGAGCCTTACTGTACACAAGTTTGAGAAGACAAAGGGGGTGTCCAATGAAGCTTTAGAACAAAAGACAAAAAGGCCCAGTGCTACATGTAGCTTAACATATTATATAGTTAAATACTTGTCTGTATATCTTCTAATAATCAGAGGTCATTTAGTTCAAGTATAATTACTTAAAATGTGTTTAATGTTGATTTTTATTTATTTATTTTTTATATATAAAGATGTCATCCTTCAATACTTATCTCGCAACGACAAGCAGATAAGTAAGAAATGGTCGCTGTTAAGAGAGAATGGCTTCTTGGAGTAAGTTCTAATTATTTGCACTTTTATTGAGGTCACTGATCATTTATAGAATATAATTGTTTTGGGCTACACAATCTACAAGAATTTTTGGCAGCAGTTTGTAAAAAAAAAGTTGAGTAACGAGCAGATTTTTTTACTGTTTAGTTATCACGTTAACAAATTTTAATTTAAAAAAAAATGTCACGCCTTCATCTAACCCAACTGCTGAGCAGATTTTCAGAGCAATACAAACCCTAGTGGAGTTGTCTTTGTGATACTGCACTTATCTTATTAGCCTTCATTTTGTGTTAGAAAAAATATCTAAAATAAAAACCTGTTCATATAGAGAAGTCCTTCAGCACCGCTGCCCTAAACGAAATAATACACGTTTAAAAACCCGTGGAGGATGTTTCTAAGGAATGTGAGGATACACATGAAAAGGAGACCTGTGAGGTATTGGAAACTCTATACATAATATCACACCTGTGAAGAACTGCTAGTCTAAAATTAGGTATCACCAGTCACACTTTCCCAGGACCAGTGCAGATGCTACAGATTTGCACAACATGCTTGATTTAAAGTGTTTTTCTCTTAGAACCAAACACAGAATAGTTATTTTAAACTTCTATACCATGTGCATATCATCTCTTGATTAATGTAACTAGCAGTATACCAATTGGCTTGTACTGTACAGGCTACAATACGCATAGGAGTTCCGATTAAATGCATGCTAAATAGTAGATAACGAGCACGTCGGCACTCCTTGCATTTTCTGTTTTAGTAGGAGAGCCACATTGATTATCTCTTTACTGGGTGAAGTCTAGTGTCTATAGGTCTCTGCAAATCACTGCTGGATAGTATAATGTAGGGAAGTGTTAAATCGGCAATAGACAAATGACAACTAGACCAACTCACATTTAACATATAGGCGGGACTATAAATAATAAAGGGACGAGAAGAAAACAAGAACCAATAGTGCAATAGCCTCAAAGTTTCAAATATATGAAAGTATCCAATGGTCTCACTCACTCCATCTCCGGAGTCTCACTTTCCAGCACTCTCACTCGGGTCACGGCCCTGCGCGGGTTCCAGGGCGTAGTCCAGCTGCAGACTCTGCTGCTCCACAGTCCCAGTCGGCGTTTACCCCACGCAACCTGCAGCGCGACTGCGCCCAGGAACCCGCGCAGGAAAGTGAGACTCCGGAGATTGTACCACGCCCAAAACAATGTGCAAATTGTGCGTGAGACCGTTGGATACTTTAATATACGTGATACTTTTTGAGGATATTGCGCTATTGGTTCTTGTTTTCTTCTCGTCCCTTGTATTATTTTTTTGTCTATATGTTAAGTGTGGGCTTGTCTGTCTGTGACGTGTCTGTACACCAGTGGGGAGCGCACTATTGGAACCTTTTATTGACACATGCACTTGCCCCCAGTGGAGGGTGAACTTGCTGCACCCGCTGTGCATTATTTGCTGCCTGAACCTTATCATATTTATGATGGTCATTATAGGTGTCTAATAACATACAAATATAGATTGTTGCACGTTTGCACACCTTAACACACTTATATTTTTGCACAGTACTGTAGTGCTGTGACTAGTTTTTTTTAGTTTGAAGGGGCAACATGCTTTGTTAATGTATGTTTTAGATGGAGCAGTTCTGATGTAGTTGTATTTGTTGTGTGTGCCTGTTTTTACACACACACCTAGAAATATGGCAGCGGGCTCACAAATAGAAAGTTGCAACGTGATCTCCCCATTATGTTGCAACTTTCTATTGGCCGCCAGGGTGAGCCTGATCCGCGCCTAGTCTGGTGGACAGAACTGCTCCGGCGGTGGGGGGGATGTCCCTGGAGGTCGCTTCAGGTAAGTAATAAAATGTAAAAGAGTAGCGAGTAGCACGGAATGCTGCTTTAAAGCAACAGAGGTTTCTATCTATTTCAATGTCTTGTATAACGTATACACAGAGAGAACCCTGCTCCTATGCTCTTTTCCCATGGACTGAGTATTTCTCTACTGTTCGAGTGATTCCTTTTTTTAAAAAAAGGATCTTCGTCTTTTGCTATTTAATTCTAAATAACTTCTTTTTTTTTTTAAACAGAAATTTGACCGTTGGATTGGATGGGCTATCTTGGAAGCTCTTAACAGCTCTTAAGTTACTTTGTCTTGGAGCAGAGGAGTTGTATGAATTTCTTTTCTACTTGGAGATCTTTATCATGCAGAAAGCTGTTTTTGTCTTTCATTTGCTTCTAGGCTCTTAGTGATCTATTTTGTTGTAACAATTTTTACGATTAAGACTTTGGGATTTTTCCAATTCCGATTTTTTTGCTTCTGAAGAAAAAATAATTTTTTAAGCCATTATCGGTTATTGTTACATGTAACTTAGAAAATATATGTTCTGAGACATCCAACAAGTGGCAGACAGTATCCCTAAGCCCAGAACTGCTCAGTGACATTGAACTACTGTATTAATATTAAGTCTGTGATTATTTATTTTGCTGAAACCCAGTATCCAACGTTGATGAGCAGTTGTAAAACGTTGTGCACCTTGCTGAAGCAGAGATATCCTGAAAACCTGACCTGTTGGTGGCCCTTGAGGACTGAAGTTTCCCACCCCTGCTTTAACACCCAATAATTTTGGTGTTGCAAATGTTGTCATGTCCGCACAATTCCGGTGACTTATTCTAACGCCTATAATACTTATTCCCCAAAATGGGACAGTAGTAATCTCATACCTCCAAATCTCAATGTCATTAACTGAAAGAGGCTAAAAAGAAGTTAACGCACTTTTGTTATAATGCTGGTGTTCTGATCCGTGTTGTTTTTTTTTAATGGAAATGTATTGACATAGAAAAGATTTTCACTTCTGTAATGGTCTTCGCTTGCTCTATGTGAACAACACCTCTCACACAAATTTTTTTTTGTTTTAATTTCAGCACCTACTGGAAAAAGGTACTTTTGGGAAGTGTAATTTCTGATTCCAATGAACGGACCACTTTGGCCCTTGCAAGAAAAATATGTTTCCATTTGCAAGAAGAAACTGATCATACTCTTAAAGAGGCGAGTCAATAAAGTATTCAAAATAAGTTGTATATGATGCTCAGTCTTCATTTTTAAGACTATAACTATTCTGCTTAAGGCTAAGTCCCCGCTAGCGCTGAGTGGGCGGCGCTTGTGGCATGGAGCCACATGAGGAGGGGAGATCGCCAGCAGGGGGGTGGAAGTGGGGGGGGGGGGGCGAGAAAGGTGAAGAAACAGGATAATCCCATTTTGCTGACGGAGTGAGTAACACATTACTGAGAAGTTAAAAAAGTTGTCAAGGCCCCGCCCACTCGACCCGTTTTGGCCACGCCCCAAGCGCCTAAAAACGGCTCCCTAAAGACCGCAGGTCGCGGTGAAGTGCCGTGCACGCGCCGCCTGGACGCAGTGCGGGCGCGCCGGCGTGTGCAGCTGGGCCTTAGCCTTAGTCTACCGGTTACACTTTGCCACTGCACCCGGGTACTCTGCACATTGTCTGTGGTGTGCTCGCCTCGGCCACATGGTACCCACACGGGACAGACACATCCTTAAGGTGGATCTTGAAGGACCGTTTTAATGTTGTCTTATTTTATCCATGATCGGTTGGGGAATGGATGCCAGCATGAAGTATTACTGTGTCTCATGACTACTATTATGTTATTGTAAAGTGTATGAGAGCGGCTCCATACGAGCCGACATGTTGATTTGTTTGAGTAAACTCTGTATCTTCTACATCAAGACCTAGCGTGCCTGCGTTGTACCTATCGGTATTACTTTTTACAGCCAGCACCCAGGCAGATAAAGACTTCCAGAGGTCTGTCTCTGTCTGCATGGTATACGACATGCACCTTTTTTTTTAAATAGTATTTTTAACCCTTTCTGACATGACAGCTCTACACATTACTCTAACATTTCACAGGCTGTCTCCATCAAAGTTGTAGAGATCCATATTAGGAACTTTTTTTAGTTTTTAATGTAATCCTTTTTATATACCAGCTTATGCACGTACATGAAATATTTGTGTAACTATTTAAGTTAAACTCGACAATGGTCTTTTTTTTTCAGATTTCCCGTTTGAGAAATAACAAGAGGCATCTGGAAAACCAGGTGGTTTTGGTAGAAGCTTTGAGATTAGAAGAGCTGAAGATCCTTCAAACATCAGCAGAAATGCTACAGAACGGATACAGTGTACCATTCTGAAACTAGGATGTTTATTACAAGAGCAAACATTTCCTTATTCTGTTGGACTCGAACAATGACCGTTGGTCCATGAAATAATGGACTCCTCTCTCTCTCTCTCCATCGCTATTAGCAGGTCACTGCAGAAGGTTGGTGTGTGACATGCTGCTTTTGAGACACTGGCTCATTAATTGGAGATAAATGTCATTTATAATCCATTGAAACTCTAAGTGCAATAATTTAAGTACGTGTTCTCCACACAATTAACAGCTAAATGGTCCACGAGAAGAAAAGGTTTTAGACACCTTGCTCTAATGTAAAGCCAGCGAAGTATAAAAATGCAGAGACTGGGCTAAATAAATGCACATAACAAGAAAATATTAAACACACTAATTCAATTGCCTATTTTTATCGTCTAGCCGTAATGTCAAATAATTTGATCTAGTCTAAATGCTAAATTTAAATTGGGGGGCTTTATTTTTGTTAAATAAATCATGACACGGTGTAATATGTCATGTGTTGTTGTTCATCTGAGGTTGTATTTACCTAATTTTTAGACCTGCTAAGGAACAGATGATTGTTATTATGTCCTGATTGTAAAACCATAGAATTCAAAGAGGGTGCACTTTTCTTTTTCACACAACTGTACGTCTTCAAACCTTCCCATCTTTTCACTTTTTACTTCCTAAATTGAAATAACAATGGGAAACTGCCCTAAATACGTGCTCATTTGAACTGGGAATTCTAATTATACATGATGAAGCAATGCTTGCTGAGACTACAAAAAAAGATAAAGGAAAAATGAGCTTGACATCATCTTTTTAAAAAAAGCGTACATTTGCCAGAGATTTGGAAGAGTTATAAAACAGAATCTGTTTAAAAGTGGCACCGGGGTAGGAAGGAGAATTAGAACCCCCCCAACACAACGGGATAATTCCCCCACTGCTTCATCAGGGATTACCACTTCTGATCCGGACTCCTCAGACATTGAGACATGTCGGGGATCTAGAATCAACAAGGACCATCCTTCTTTTTTTAGAGAGAGGCAAAAAACCAAAAATATCCAGGAGGACGACGAGGTGGGGAACCCAGGCGCCTAAGTGACCGAGAAAAATTTGGCTACAAGGGACAATGGTAATATCCACGTTGGTAGAGAATGAACTCACAGTAGTTAATCTTTCAGATATAGTTTTAACTGAAGATCAAACTAATGTTTTACGACATAGCCTGTCATTCTCACCATCACTCAACAAAGACATATTCGAGTGGATAAAGGATCTCAACTTGTTTTGTAGGAAGCTCCTTCTCAAACATTTCTCTAGGACCATGGACTCAGTATCTGACCATTCCATCATCACACAATGGAATACACAAGAAGTACAGGCTATTCAGAACCTTGACTCTCTGTTTGCTGATCAGAGGGTAATCAAAACACATCAAACACAAATTATATCACGTTTCAGACCTAAATCAGTTTTCTGTCCACCATTGCAAACCTGCTCTCAGGTGGAAGTTTTTGCAAACTTGGTCATGGAGGAAATTCACAAATTACCAACTCTTCCTGGGTTTAGTAACCTTAAAAAGTCAGAGTGGACAGCACGCACAGATCTCCGCAAGATGGCCGGTGTTGAAATCAAGCCCTCAGATAAGGGAGGTAACATTGTGATCTGGCCGACCGACATGTACGAAAGATAAGTTCATAAGCAACTTATGGATCTTCGTTGCTATTCCGAGTTAACGTGTGATCCCACCATTAGGTTTAAATTTGAATTAGATCTTCTGCTGTGTTCAGCAGTTTCAGAGGGGACTTTAACTCGGCATAACGGTGAAACCCTAGTCTCTAAATGAAAAAGAAAAGAAAGTGCGCAACCAAAAATAACCAAATTGTGTTAACTGAACAATGTCTAATAGTGAAATCTAGTGATTAAATTAACCCTCCTTGATAATTTGTTAAAAACAATAAAATCAAGCACAACCCTAATGTGGAAGTGAAAAAAATATGTAACCATACATAACCGTTGGTAAATTGCGTATGCTGCTGGGATTATGGAGTGGCTCAAACACTCCCAAGAGCTAGAAACGGAAGACAAAAAAACAAGCGCAAAACGCAATAGTGAAATATATCAAGTCTTATTAAGTGTTAAAAAAGGGGTAATATATCTGCGTACATCAAAGGATTAGAACATAAGCATTGCGTGTATCAATACACAAGTTACCACACAGCCGTCGACAGGATAGGCGATAGTGGAGGAAGCCTCAGGTAAGTGCACTTCCGCACTCTCCAGGTGTCATTCAGCTCCGTGACTGTAATCGGTCATCGGCATCCAGATCATCTCCAAGTTACTCTTGTCGTAACCTCCGCAGGCAGCAGAAAATCCTTTGCAATAACTATGCACACTATGTGTGCGTTCGGACAAAGTCTCTCGGTCTACACGGAAGTAAAACCGGCAAGAGCAGGAGTCACCGGTGTATTAGCCTCCACGCCTAGCAGCCTGTCGATCAGCAGTGACGTTGCACCTCGCGCAAGCGTGTGACATCACACAAGAGGCGTATCTCCAACGGGAGAATCACGAGCAGTAAAACTCTTGTGCAATTGCACACAAAATTGGCATAAAAGGTTTACAATAAAATCCTACGCATTTCGTATCTAGATGATACTTCTTCAGGGATAAAATCATTGTCATTACCCCGTCACTATATACCCGCACCACTTCCCACATTGGTCAGTCAATTAGGACCAGGACCCAATCGGATGCGTAGAAATAGTTACCTGGGTATGACATTGATCTAAATGGAATTATATTTAAAACAACATATCTTTAATACAAAATATTCAAATAAGCTGCAAAAGAAAAAGACATATTAATAACAATATATATTAAAATACATTGATGCTTATCAAAAACAATCTACTATATATGTGATCGCTACACTTGTTCAATGGATCCAATTAGCGGCCATATTATTAATTCTAAAGTCAGAAAATAGTTTAATAAAAAGCCCACACATCCAGCTCTTCATTTAACCCTTTCGGGACCATACAATCTAATTTATGAATCCAATAGGACTCCTGAGCTGATAATGCCTTAAGTCTATCTCCTCCCCTTCTATTACAAGGGACATGTTTAATGCCCTTAAACGTTAGGCAGGAGGGATCTTTTTGATGATGTTTCAAATAGTGTCTTGACACACTATGTTTTTCATAGCCGTTCTTAATGTTGCGGTTATGTTCCTGTATACGAATTTTTAACATATGTTTTGTCCTTCCAATATAATGGAATCCACAACTACATTCGAGGAGGTAAACTATATAAATAGAATTACATGTGATAAAATCCTCAATGTTGAATACTTCATTCGAAGACTTAGAGACAAACGTCTTACATTCTACATGCATATATTTACAAATCGAACACTTGCTGCAATGAAAATTACCCATTGGTTTCGTGCCAAGCCATCCAGTGGCAGACTTGGTAACTTTTTGTTGCCCAACATCACTCGGGGCTAATAAATTCTTTAAATTACTGGCTTTTCTATAAATTAATCTAGGTCTACTAACCAAACTGCCGCCCAAAACCGGGTCACTACATAGAATGGCCCAGTTCTTGGCCACAATCTGCTCAATATTCCTATGTATTGAATTATAATTAGTAATAAAAGCCACATCTACCTTGTTTGAATTTTTGTTGCTGATAATTTTCTTATCTTTTTGTTTCACCATATAATTTCTAGCCATCTGTTGAACCCTTTTGAATTCCTTCTCTAAATAGTCCAAATGATATCCTCTCTGAACAAAACGATCAAGGAGTTTATTGGCTTGTTTCAAGAAAGTGTCATTACTGCTACAATTTCTTTTTAATCTCATGAGTTGTCCCCCTGGGATATTTTGAATCCATGTGTTCTTATGATTACTTGTGGCCATTAATAAATTGTTCGTATCAACTTCCTTGAAAAATGTTTCAGTGGTAACTTGTGTATTGATACACGCAATGCTTATGTTCTAATCCTTTGATGTACGCAGATATATTACCCCTTTTTTTTAACACTCAATAAGACTTGATATATTTCACTATTGCGTTTTGCGCTTGTTTTTTTGTCTTCTAGTCTCTAAACGTCTGGTGGCACCTACTTTATATTTACTCCCGAATATACACAAAAATCTCTCCCATCCCCCTGGCAGATCCATAGTATCCGGCGTAGGGGGGTTGTGTGAAACCATTTGCAGGTTCATAGACTCATTCCTGTTCCTCTCTGTCGAAACATTACCCTCACACCTCAGGGATACAATGGACGTGTTATCAAAGTTGGAACACATTACAGTCAACAAGAAAACCATCATTGCGACTTGTGATGTGGAATGCCTGTATACCCGCATTAATCATAGTGATGGGCTCAGAGCCACAACATTTTATTTGTCTATGCAGAATCTTACCACTAATTTGAGTAAAGTTATTATGGACCTATTCCATTTTATACTTAACTATAATTATTTTGTATTTAAAAAATATTTTTTGCAGAAGCGAGGCACAGCGATGGGTGCAACCTGTGCACCCTCCTATGCCAATTTATTCCTCGGGTGGTGGGAGAGAGAGGTGGTTTCGGAGAACAACCAGGTATACACACAGGCCATCGCGTTGTGGTAGTCGTACATCGATGATATCCTCATCCTCTGGCAGGGTTCTGCTTTGGGGTTTTCGGAGTTCGTCAATGTCCTCAACATCCTCAACAACAACGAGCTTAACATCAAATTTACCTTCAAGAGCAGCACCAGTCGTGACATTTTTGGACTTAAAAATCAACATAGACCAAGGGGGCAGTTTATGTACAGAAATGTTTTGCAAAGAGACAGCAACCAACTCTTTACTCCATGCCACAAGCTTCCATCCGGCTCATCAGGTAAGAGGAATTCCCACCAGTGAGTTCCTTAGGCTCAGGCGGAACATCTCTGTTCCAGAGACATTCTGTGAGAGCAGATGAGATGAGAGAATGCTTTTTGAGACGAGGTTATAGTCAAACCTGCATCAAAAAACTGATTAAAAAAGTGTGTCAAGTTTTCAAGAGAAAAAAATCAAGCAAAAACCAGATTAGGTTCGTGGGCACGTACAATTGGCAATGGTGTAGTCTGAGGGACATTTTGTAAAAACATTGGAAGGTCTTGATGATAGATTCCGACCTGAGAGCTGCACTTGGTGATGTGGTCAGTATGATGAGTCGTAGGTCTCCTAACCTGCAGGACAAGTTAGTCCACAGTCATTACCTGCCTCAGCCGAACACCACTTTCCTGTCCGCTTTCAGGAAAAAAGGTTTCTTTAATTGCACGAATTGTTTTGCCTGTCGCGTTACAAAATCAAGATATTGTCATTAACAGGACTCGTGCTCTGTGCAGAATCCATGATTTATGAGTAATAGTCAATTCATTTTTCACTTTATATATAATTTTGTTTAGTATACAGTAGGTGAACACTTTTTGCGTCATTGCACATATGTTTTTTTTTGATGCACTGTGTCTGTGGGTCATTCCCATATATTATCGGTTGCTTTGTTCTCAGTAGGTCAAAATCAGAAGGATAATGACCTAATACCAACATTTGTTTTGTATTTTTCCTCAAGTGTGGCAGATTGGACTCTGCGATTACATTAAGGATTTTTTCAAGAGCTGGACTATATTCTTATTGTCTTTTTCTCTTTTTTTAAGAGTGGCACTGTTTTATTAGCTACAAAAAATATTTGTTCAAACATACATTCACGATGAATGTTACGAATGATGATCAACCCAATGAAGTCACACATAGTATGTATGCGTACTGTGTAATAATGCGGATAATGCAAACAGACTAAAAAAGGCTGAACGTGTGTTTTATGGTTGCAGAGAGATTTTCTTTGAAAAATCATCTTATTTAACATTCTATTTTTCTCATTTGGAAAAGCTTCTCATTCATGACATTTGTCTTTGGTGGGACAGTACCACATTGGAGAATTACCTCCAAGGTTAAAAGGATCCCAAGAGGTTTACGTATAAATAAAAAAAAAAATCACCTACATTCGGGTTCCATAACCAAGAGTTTGAGGATTATTGCAAAAGGGTTCTAGATGAATGTTCCAAGACAGGGATGTGGGAGTGAGTACAGCAGAATAGATCAGGCTGGAGGCAGGTGCATCACAAAAAACTTTATTACGGCATGTAAGCCAAAAAATTAAAAACACACGAAGAGGAGGCGCATGCGCGACGGAGAGAGACATGGTCGCATAGGTTAGGAGCTCCGTGCCTCGCTTGATAGAAAACACGAGCTGAAGCCTAACACGATCCCCAAAACCACTGCCATTTACCCCAATTAAAGAGTACATCACCCCGAGATGTCCAGGAAAGGCCCTAATGTGTCAAAAAAGAAAGGGTTGCCGGAGTATTTCGGCCGCGCCAGGATGAGCGGAGCGGGAGCAGAAATGGCGCCTAATTCAAATGCCGGGTCTGAAACAGCCGGATTGCGAAGAAGAGGAGCAGGATAACCCAGCGCTGCGTCCAGCCAGGCAAGGTGACTTTGACAAACTCTATTCGGATCTAAAGACACTATTCCAGGCGGAGATTAAGGATCTTAAGAAAGAGGTGACCGGCCTGGGGGAGAGGACAAGTACTTTAGAGACCAAGATGGACCACTCGACCAGAACAATTAAAAGACATGATCGAAAACTCAAGGATCTCCAGGACCAGGTGAATGAACTCCGGGAGCACCAAGAGGACACAGAGAATAGGGACAGGCGCAATAATCTCCGGATTAGAGGAGTCCCTGAAGCTATCCTGGACTGTGCTGAATATATAACAAAATGGCTGGAGACCCTATTACCAGACACCCCTAAAGACTACCTGACGCTGGACCGGTGCCACCGGGCCCTGAGAGCTAAACCGCTCCAAAATGAGCAGCCCAGGGATATTGTGCTCCGGATGCACCACTACAGGACAAAAGAAGCTGTCCTACATAAAACTAGACCCTTACCTGTCGTGGAGTTCGAGGGCACGAGGCTGTCAATCTTCCAGGACTTATCCCCTATGACACTGGCCCGCCGCAGAGCCCTGCTACCGATCACGAAAGCCCTACGAGAGAAGGGGGTCAGATACAGGTGGACCTTCCCCTTCGGCCT
The DNA here is from genome assembly GCF_040206685.1 of Ascaphus truei. NCBI lineage: Eukaryota > Metazoa > Chordata > Amphibia > Anura > Ascaphidae > Ascaphus > Ascaphus truei. The sequence continues at coordinate 24,820,567 of NC_134485.1, forward strand.
TCAGGTGGCGAGGGGAGGCAAGGTGGTCACAATGAGGGAGCCAGAAGAGGGGCCAGCCTTCCTCCACAAGTTGGGCCTGGGTGGGGCCCCCGCGGTCTCTGATCCAGGGAGTCTACTCCCAGAACCCATATGGGAGCAGAACACAGTCTCCCAGGGGGCAGAGTGGAAAGGACTGAAGGGAAGGCATTCAAAAGTTAAAGTTGCGGCAGTGGTTACATTAAAATAAGTTGCTGAAAGGTTGTCCCCAGGTCCCAGTGGCTCCACGCCACAGTGAGGCCCCACTCCCCCAAAGGGAGAGACGTGGACACCGAACACCCGAAGTCTACCTCCTAACACACCGGGCCAAGGATGGCATCAATCGAGTGAAAACAAACAAGAAACAAAAAATCACAATCAGAAAATAAAAGGCCTATCCTTCCTGCAAATCCCCCCCAAGATGGCGAAGGTACCTGAGATGGCGGGAACCCACGGTGAAGCGCAGGAGCCGGAAGAGAGGGAAGAGCTGGAAGCAGGAGCAGACGCCCATACCTCCGCTCTGGTGAGACGCAGGATCCAAAATGGCGGCGGCCCGGAAGCGCGTCATAAGGTGGTACCGGAAGGAGCGACGCCATCTTGGAGGTGGCGCGTGGACAGATCCCGTCGTCGCAAGTAGATGACGTCAGCACCCAGGACAGCCATGGCCGGAGGCCCCGATAGGTGGCCAAGGAGCGCCGGATCGGCAAATCGGGCAGGAACGGGACACCACACGAGGCTGAGGGTAGCGGCGGGAATTTCAAAATTAAGCGGCATAGACACCGGCGCAAGGACTAAGGAGCGGCGAACGCAAGAAGGGAGGGTGTATGAATGCAGGATAAGTAGTAGGTCGAGGAGGGTAGTAAGGGGGTACCACAGGGTAGGGTGCCAACTGGAAGCAAGGCCACAAAGGGGGTGCGGAGGAAAGGTCGGTGGGTGGGGGGTAGATGCATGAGAGGGTCATTAAAGGAGGAAGGAGATAAAGATGGGAATGAGACAGGAAGGGTAAGTGAGTGGAGAAGGTAGAAGGGAAGGGCCAGCTGTTGTATGAAGGTGGGAGAGAGCAGGATGTGAAGGTGCAGAATGAGTAGAGAGTGGGGACTGGTAGAAGTGAGACTGGGGGAAGTGACAGGACGGGGTGAGCTAGGTTAGAAAGGGAGAGAGGAAGTTATAAGGTAGGAAAGAAAGAGCAAGTTGCAGAGAAGGGTAAGGTAGGTTATGTGCTAGAAAGGTAGATGAGATTAGGGTATGAAAGGAATGAGGCAGCTGGGACAGACAGCACTAGGAGAGGGTGGTTGGGCGGTGGAACAGGAGGGCAAGCCACACAGAATCAGTGAGATGAGTGGTTGGTAAATAGCCGATAGACATACCAAAGAGAAGGGCTGGTGCAGAGCAGATGACAAGGGAGGAGGCAAATAGATAGGCGGTGGGACAGAAGTAAAGAGAAGGCAATCTGCTTAACCCACCCACGCTCACTAAAAGGATGTGAGTTCAGGAGGTGTAGGCACAGCATATAGCGAAAGGAGTGAGGGGAGGAATAAGGAGGGTTAAGCGTCACTAAGGATAAGGGGAGACGGAGGGGCCAGAGCAATAAGACAGACAAAGACTGGGATGTGGGGACATCCACTAATAGTTAGTTGGGTTTCGTTAATAAAGTTCGGAGAAGAGCGGGGCGGGAGTGACTGGAGGTGACCTGTCTCAAAGTCAGCATGGGCCTCGTGCTAGGGACTGGGAGGGAGGTTCCCCAGGGCCCTAGTGAAGCCCTTTGGGTCAGGACTCTTGGACGGGGCATCACCCGTTCCAAGCCAACCCTGGACTACTGGATAGGAGTTCGGGAACCCAAAGGCAAAGACCTCGGCGTGAGGACAATCTCGTCAAGACGTCGAGAAATACTATGTTATGAAATGTGTTGTGTGTTGTTTTTGTCTCCCCCGGTTTCCCCCTTTGTGTGCCCCCCCCCCCTTTGTTTCTTCAGGTGAGAGGACGGAGAGCCGAGCCACAGGGAAGAGTCGTGGGTCCAGAGGCGAACCCCACGCCCAAGGCAGAACCAGAATGCGGCTGGAACATCAACCCATGATCTACAATGAGTAAGGAACTCCAGCTAATATCATACAACATTAAGGGGTTACGGCGAAGCGTAGGGTGGCCTTCAGGGATTATAAACGTAAAGGGGCGCAAATCTTATTCTTACAAGAAACTCATTTCTCCCAGGACAACTACCCGAGATACCTAGATAAAGAATTTAGGGTACACTTCATGTCCTCTGCAAGAGTTAAAAAGCGTGGGGTGGCCATCTTAATACATAACCACATACCATTTGTTCTAGACAGGACATTTAGTGACAGGGAGGGTAGGTTCCTCATCGTGCGGGGAGCCATACGAGGATTTCCGGTCACACTGGCAACGATCTACGCCCCTAACGATACGGCCGCGGACTTTTTTGACAAATTCTTCGGGAAACTTCGCAAAGTGGCGAAAGGGGATATTATTGTAGCAGGAGACCTCAGTAGAGCACTGAACAAAGACCTAGATAGATGCTCGACCACTCACGCAGCACACAGACAAGACGTATTAACAATTAAAAAGGGACTAAAAGACTGCCAACTACTCGATATATGGAGGGAACAACACCAGGGAATGAGAGAATATACCTTCTTCTCCCACCCGCATAATAGCTACAGTAGGATAGATTACTTCCTTGTGTCCAATAGAATGGTCCCCGGGGTCTCTCGTTCCGAGATCCATGATATTTCATGGTCTGACCATGCATCTATCGAGCTGCGATGCACACTAATTCCACTAGACAGACCTAGAGCGAACTGGAAGCTGAATGAGATCCTACTGAAAATCCCAGCCCTAGAGCGGGAGGTAGGGGATAACCTCAAACAATATTTCGAGGAGAATAAGGGGAGTGTGATTTCACACTCAACGCTGTGGGAGGCTCATAAGGCCACCCTCAGAGGGGTACTAATGAATTTGGCCGCCAAAAGGAAAAGGGAAAGAGAGAGTAAGAGCCACGAGCTAGAAAAACAGCTAGGGGAACTCTCCTCCTTACATAAAATAAATAAAAGTGACCATACACTGAAACAGGTATTAGACACCAAAATTAAACTTAATCTCCTCCTCTCCGCCCAGGCCGAGAAGGAAATGGCATGGTCTCAGCGGAAATATTATGATAAAGCAAAGAAGCCTGACACACTACTTGCCAATAAGCTAAGAAACAAGCTTCCCAATTACCACATTCACGCAATTTGAAACCACAAGGGCGACCTGACCTCCATCCCTGGGAAAATCGTAGAAGAGTTTAAAAAATACTACGAAAAGCTATATAATGGAGATAAGGTCACCCATAACGCTAGAACAGGAGAGTCATTAAAGACCTTCCTAAAAGAGGCGAACCTTCCGATTTTGGAACGAGGTGAGAGGGAGGCGCTCCAATCGGACTTTACGATAGAGGAGTTGACTGAGGTCATCAAAGCGCTAAAACCTTCTACAGCGCCAGGGCCGGATGGCTTCTCAAATTTATATTACAAAAAATATGTCAAAATACTAGCCCCCCACATGTTAAAACTATTCAACGAAATTCTAGCAGGGGCCTCGTTCCCAGCGCAAATGCTACAAGCCTCAATCTCTGTGATCCATAAACCAGGAAAGGACCCGGCAGACAGTAAGAGCTACCGGCCCATTTCACTGATTAACTCGGACATTAAAATATACTCTAAACTCATAGCCAACAGGGTGGGTAGAGTTCTTCCTGGGTTAATCCACACGGATCAAGTAGGGTTTATCGGAGGCAGGCAGGCGGCAGATAACACCAGGAGAATTATTGATTTGATTGATCTGGCCCAAAAGAAAAACATACACTCCATGGTGTTAAGTCTGGACGCTGAGAAAGCCTTCGATAGGATAGACTGGCCCTACCTAACAGAAACATTGAGAGCATTTAGCTTTGAGGGACGCCTCCTGCAAGCCATCCTCGCCTTATACGAAAGTCCTACAGCGAGAGTGCGACATCAGGGCTTCCCCTCAGACCAATTTGCAATCAAGAGCGGAACTAGGCAGGGGTGCCCGCTGTCGCCACTGCTGTTTGCCTTGTGCATAGAGCCCTTAGCGGCACACATTAGAAATAGCCCAGACATCTCAGGAATCCCAGTCGGCGATCAGATGCACAAGGCCGCCTTATATGCCGACGATGTTATTCTAATATTATCCAAACCTCTCACGTCGCTCCCAAACGTATTCAACATCCTGGGTAAATTCAACCAAATCTCGGGGTTTAAAATCAATCAGTCTAAATCCGAAGCCCTCAATATCAATTTACCAAAAGAAGTAGAAAAGCTGATTGACCTCAATTTTAATTTTAAATGGCAAGACTCCGCTATCAAATATTTAGGGGTATTTCTCACAAGGGACTACAAAACGCTATATAAAGCAAACTTTCCCAGGGTAATTTAGACATTAGGGGAAGATCTCAGGACTTGGATGAAGGGGAGTATCTCGTGGATTGGGAGGATACATAGCGTGAAAATTAACCTCCTCCCAAGGATGGTATATCTTTTCCAGAGTCTCCCTATCCCTGTGGTACAAGCTGACATCCTTTCCTTACAGTCACAAATCATGAAATTTATCTGGAACAAGAAAAGTCCGAGAATTGCTAAGGGTATCTTAAAACGGCCCACAATCAGAGGAGGTTTAGCGGTGCCTTGCTTGCAGGTTTATTACAAAGCAGCCCAATTAGGGCAGATTCTCCAATGGCACACAGACCCAAGTTTACGGAGATGGGTAGAGTTGGAGAAGCAGTGTTGTGCACCGATCGAACTCCAAAACTTAATCTGGCTACCCAAAAAAGGGGTACGCAAGATGCAAATGCCGCTGCAGACCATAGCCAATTCACTAAGAATCTGGGAGGCCACTAAATTTAGCTGTACGTTGACTACTAGAAACTCACTCATGACACCAATTGTTGGCAACTCAGACTTTGCTCCAGGACTGAATGGTAAGGCCTTCTTAAATTGGACTAGGAAGGGGATAACCCGCCTTAAAGATCTGTAAGGTACAACATCTATACAATCATTTGAGCAAATTAAAGCTTCTAAAGCTATCCCAAACAGTGAATTCTTTAGGTACCTTCAGATCAGAGATTTTTTACAACAAAACACCAATCAGACCGGCACGAACTAATTTTGAGCAGCTGTGTTCCAGAGATACGGACACAAGGGGACTTACATCTAGAATGTACAGGGAAGTGATCTGTCCAACGACGCCCAATGACAACAGACTGTACTACGTTAGGCAATGGGAAACGGACTTAGGGGAGACGCTAGAGGATGAGGAATGGGACAGAATTATTCAAGCAGCAGCAAAAAGCTCAATCTGTACCACATTAAAGGAGAACGCATATAAAGTCCTTATGCGGTGGAATTACACCCCAACTCGCTTAGCTAAATTCATCAGGGGCTACTCCCCGCTCTGCCCTAAACAGTGCGGGGAGGTGGCAGATCTGCGACACATGCTGTGGTCTTGCACAAGAGTGGCCCCTATTTGGGAAGAAATTAGAGACTGGATACAGCGGATTCTCGGTTTGGAGATCCCTCTGGACCCGTGGGTGTTTCTGTTGGGCAGACGGATCCAGGGTCTGTGAAATGCAGCGCACAAATTAATCGCGCATTTTGCTACAGCCACGAGGTGCGAGATTGCAGCATTATGGAAGCAGCAAGATATCCCAATTATCCCTAAGATCAGAAACAGGATTTGGCACGTCTGCCGGATGGAACAATTACCAAGTTTGGTTAATGACTCCGGCACAAATTACCTAAAAGTCTGGGCACCTTGGCTGGCTCAGTTAGACATCCCAAGGGTGGACGCCGCCGCGATTCTTCATTGATAAAAACAGATGCGTTCTCCTCTGAAGGTCAGAATTACAACACGACATAGCGACGAACTGGTAGAAGACAGCCCCACAGGTAGAGGGTCGGAAAGCAAACACAAAAGTAGGCCTTGCCCCAGAGTGATATCCCATCTAGTATCCGCCAGGACATGGAAAGCACAGTAGCGTATAAAGAAGCTCCCCGCCTCGGCCCCCGGCGCCTTCTCTCTTCCCTTCGCCCCCTCCCCCCCCCACCCCAGGTTCCCTTGTCTGATCCGTCTTGTCAGTAGTGTCACCTGTTGGTTGTTGTTGGCAGTTATAAAGCTTTCATGTTTGTTTTGTGTTTTTTTTTTTTTTTTATGATTCTGTATTTGGAAGTAACACAATGGGCTGTGAAATAACATCTGTACTGGTAACTCCAATAAAAATTTAAGTTGAAAAAAAAAAAAACACGAGGAGAATCCTCTGACGCGTTTCGTCCACAGAGGGACTTTATCAAAGAGTGATCCTAGATCGGAATAACACGCTATATATAGCCTCCTCCCCCGTGCGCAGGGGAACCGCAACTCACCTCCAGAACCGAGCAGCACCTGGTGTAAGCTGACACTGATCCAATCCAAGGGGGAGAATCCGTGCACCTGCGCACTGTGAGCAGACAACTGAATCCCCTAATGTGTCTACATTCTGAATGCTCTATTCTGATATATGTGTAATCCAAGCTCCACATTGCACGATCCCTAATATTAACAATTGTAGACAACTGACAAATAAAGATATACAATGTGGAGCAAACCTAAACATCGTAGCCTCACATTGTTACCAATAGCGTATCCGATCTTCTTTTACAAACTGAATCCAAAGAGTAAACATGCTACACTAAAAAATTGTATAAAGATATAAATCTAAATACTTAACCAAGAAAAAAGATGAGCAATAATACATGCTTAATATTAATAAAAAAAGAAAGAAAAGGAAACAATATTTATATGCCCAAACCTTTTCTTAAAGACATCTCACCCAAATGAAAACAAATGAGGAAAAAAACCCATAAATAATACACATATAACAAAAATCTCAGGACAAACAACAACAACAATAATAATAATTTAAAATAAAAATTAAACATAAACTGTTTTAAAAACAAAAAAACATCTATGCAGAAAAAAGAAAAAGATAATAGAAATAACGTGTTTCCTATATATAACATAATGACTATGATATGTAATATGTATATTGAATAGGTAGTTGTATCCCTTTGTTGTATATTAAACCTCAGGGTTAAATAGAGGAAAAATAGGGCTAAACCCTGCTCATATATTCCATGATTTTATTTGTCTTTAAAAAGACATATTAATAATTTTCATAATGGCTTGGAGCAGCATGAATATAGAATATAATTCTTATTCATGTCTTTTCTTAAAGCAATGCAACATATACACAGAGCCCCGTGAGACAGTATATGCTTGATGTTACCTTATCTATATCATCTTTAAATTATTTGGGGGTTATCAACACCGATATTTACAGACTCCTCTTTGATAATAAGATACAGTGTTTAGACATGAGTTGGACCATGATTGGCTATTGGGCTATAGTCACTGTGTGTCAGAGAGAAGGGGAGTTGGACTCTGCTCCAATCATGAATGTATAAGGACTTTATTTTCCACAGCATTTTACCAGTATTAGAGCACCCAATTAGGGATTGAACTCCCTTACCCGCCTTGCTAGATGAATGTTCCACCAAATTGATGAAACTGATTGTTCAGACGAATAGAAAAGAAAAGGTAACTCTGGAAACAGAAATTAAAGCCTTGCAGAAGAAACGTTACCAATTTGAAACAATGGATGCTTTTGCCAACAATGATTTGAGGCCCTCTAAGAACATCAATACGATGGCAAAAAAAACCGTCATGGCTAAGAAACATTTAAAATTTGAACGGGATAAAACCAACTTTGAGGGGAAGAAAGTACATGTGGCAAAAACGAGCTGTGATGTCCCAAAGGACCAACTATAGAACACCGTCCAGGAATTATCAGCGATTTCGGGAACGGTCTCATCATTTCACACCAAAGAGAGCTATCTTAAAAAAATAGATATGGAGACACATCGAATTTTGACTTTGATCTCTCTGAGACAGAGAATCGTTCACACTCTGTATTTCAGGAGCCATATGGAAGAGAGACACGGGAATAAAGAGAGAGATGAAGGAAACTATGGACAATCATTACTTGGGACAGTATACAATGATGAATCAAAGTTATTCCCCTCAAGGCTCACTATTTCCAGAGTCATCAAAAAACGGAATGGGAATAGGAGGACCAAGTGGAGCGAACAAGCGGAAAAAACACTTCTAAATGAGGATAACAACAATGTTATCAATATCTCAGATGCAGCTTAAGCTCCTTTACAAAGGACTCAACTTCGCTCCACAGAACAACTTCAAACTGTTTGATCGTCAGACTTTGAAATTCACGCGCAAGCTTTCACTAAAAAAGTTCTTTGCAAGCAATGATACTCCCTCTAGTAGTCCACTTGTTGGCGGAGACCATGGGAATACTAATATCATGAATGATGGTGAGAGTCTGCAAACTTTCAAAGAATTGTGTACCTTAGAGGACATGTAACATCTCGTAGAAGAACAAAATACTCATACGGTATCTCCCAATCATGTCTCCTCTTCTTTCAATGGGCATAGGAAAACAGGCTTCAAAAATAAAAAATTATTCTGCCCAAATTTCATCAAAGGTTCACATCTTTTGACATTTGAAAGATTAGTAGAGAGAGATCTTAATATTTTGTCCAAAGGGGGTTTCCTTAAATGTGCACAAGCCAATAATTTAACAAAAAAAAGAATTTCAAGAACTTTTGTTATTAAAAGATAAATTCATCATTATCAAGAATGCGGACAAGGGAGGAGCTATTGTAGTGCAGTCGTCTATGGACTCTCAAAAAGAAACACTTTTTATACCATTATAGATCATGCTCATGGTATAACTGCTGTCAGACACTTTCTTCATAAATCTAATCTTTCCATTGCACAATGCACTTTTATTTTGGATTCCATCACTTTTTTTTTTATTAACAATTATTTTCTATTTGACGCACAGTTTTATTTACAGACATGGGCTCTGCAAACATATATGCCATGATCCCAAAGTCAGTCACAACCATGGAACATTCAATGTTAAAGGATCATACTGCTGCACCTCAAGGAATGTAGTGTATATGATTCAATGCAACAAATGTGACCAAGGATGCTACATTAGGGAAACATCTAAAAATTTCAAGGCCGAATGAACATGCACAGACACTCTATGGAAGATACTGCTCTCCAGTGGGACATCATTTCTCACAACCAGATCATTCCATAAATGATTTAAAATAAAAATTCTCAATGGAATGTTTAAAAGCACCCAAGAACGGAAAACATTTGAACTCAGAATGATAAGACTCTTTGACACCAAATCAAGAGGACTTAATGCGGATATTTCGTTTCTCACACACTATCATAATTTTTTGTAATGGTCCTACCTGCCTCTCTGCCATGTTTCTACCCAAAACCATCCACCCCAGCATTCCCTTCCCACTTCATGCTGCTGTTAGATGTACAGCCCCCACCCCTTATTATCACCTTCCTTGTCACCATTTTATTACCCTTCCAGTATCTTCAAACATCCCTTTCTCACTCTACCCCATCCACATCTTTGTTTTGTTTTCTCTTCCTTTTCCATTCTCTGTTTAAGTCATAGATTTCTTTGTAAATCAGTATTGCGGCCCTGTGGAAGAGAGGAAAACTCTCGATAGCTTGTCTTATATCAATTGTTAGTCCAAATAAAAAAGTATCACCTACTACTGAAGTACTTATTTATCGCAACAGGACTAACACGGCTATTTCCGATATTATCTATCTATCTCTCTTTGTTAAGGTTGTTTTTGTATATTCAAAATCTCCTTGATCGGTTCAAATTTTGGCTCTAAACATGTTTCACATTTCTCAATGCTACTGTATGTATTTTACTTGTGACATTGTTGTTATTATTGCATCTGATTACAGACTGTACTTGTGACACTATCAGTATACCTGATTACAGACTGGATAGTTATCTTACAATGTATCCATTTTTAACATCTCTGCTGGTAATTGATGCAAGATATCCACAATAAACTAATAGCTAGCTGAATCAGTTGTATCTCTTTAATATGTGGTGTAGACATTATCTAACAAGGAACTGTAGAAGAAACAACCCGACTGGTAAGCTCAAAGGTAATGTACCTAGAGGCAAGATGCCTTATGTGATTGCGATTGGAACTGAGGAGCATCAGAGGGAGAGAGTACTGGAGAGTATGCTGCTGTATAACAAGGAGTTGTCCATATAGTATAGTGCAGCAAGACCGGATCCGCTTGGAGTAGCCAATACTCACGATGCAGCTATCCTCAATCAGTCCATGGCTCTCACTTTCTCTCTCCTCCTGTCCTTCCGCGCGCATACGGATGACGTCACACCCCGGCGCGAATTCGATCCGGAACATCAGAGAAAAAGGAGAAGGTCGATGTCGCAGCCATCCAAACACAGGGACTCACCAGGAAAAATTAAAATAAAATATTTATTGGAGTTACATTAAAAAAAGGGGGACACTCAGGACGGACAAAAATAGAAGAACCTCCTCCAAAAATAGAAGAACCTCCTCCAAAAATAGAAGAACCTCCTCCAAAAATAGAAGAACCTCCTCCAAAAGAGGTTCTTCTATTTTTGGAGGAGTTTCTTCTATTTTTGTCCGTCCTGAGTGTCCCCCTTTTTTTAATGTAACTCCAATAAATATTTTATTTTAATTTTTCCTGGTGAGTCCCTGTGTTTGGACGGCTGCGACATCGACCTTCTCCTTTTTCTATTATCTAACCAGGGTATGCAATTTTTCTTCCATTTGACTCCTAAGCCTTGAAGTTCCTTTAATCTCCTATAGATCATTATATTGGAGGTTACTTCATGTTTCGAGATATGAACCCCTTATTTCTGGGCATTTAGATCCTAGAGTATATTACTTGTGCAATAGGCTCTTCTTCTTAGATCTCTATGCATGGCACAGTAGCTTGTGTGTAGAATACCTGGCAATCCTTTAGTGATATAGAGCCAGATCGTTATCTATATTCCTTTTTCTGTGTATATACTGTGAACGTTGCGATATCGCATATGTTTAGTGTCTCAGTCAGTGATAACAGATCTTATTAATATCTATACATTCTATTGAGATACATATTTGTATTCATGCTTTTCCCCCCCTTTTATGTATGTAATATACAAACAAATATTATCCAAGTCCAGTGTGGAACTATCATTGGGAATATACACGCCTGTAATCATTTGTGGACATATATAGATGTGTTTAGTAACTTTATTAGCGAGCATTACATTAAAGTAGTTCTATTTGTAGCAGGGTTTTAAACTTGAGTGATCATGATTGTTCATGTTTTCTAGTATATTGTTGTGCACTGTTTGTCCGTCATTTCAATTTATTTTGATGTATGTTTGTCATTTTTCTGATACGGCACCTGGGTAGACACCCCGCATTGTCCCAACCCGGCGTCGTACCTCATTCACCTGGACGGGGGCTGGTTCATGTGGGGAGGGGTTAGCCTTTAGATGCGAAAGGGCTATATAATGGTGGCCACTGCATTGAGTCTTTTACTTGTTAATAAAGAGGCCGCAAGGCGTGAAATGTGCAAGAGTGTTTTTCACACTGTTTCGAGATGTGCCAATACATTTTTTCAAAGATTGCTGGTTCCAGACCTTGATTTTTCACATTGCTGCGCACTGCCTCTTCGTTTCTTCAGCTACTAAGTAATTATGTATTATGTAATAATATATGTTGGATGCCCATCAGGCAGCGGCAGCTTTTAGCCAGATAAACCCTGTGCTGCTCTGTTGCAAGTTCTAATAAACTTATTGGTATGTACCTGTAAAGTTCCGGTGTCAATTCATCAATATGTAAACTAGTAAAAACCTCTCCAAAGATCAAAGAAAGTGTCTCCCCATGCCCACGCCGCAAAACCAATGCAGCCACGTTTAACTCGGCACTGTGTGATATCAGAACGATCGTCTGCTATTGTGATCTTACAAACATTCAGTCATAGAGCCCTGTGCTTTGCATTTTAGATTTGTATGTCCATCATTTAAATAGATCTGGTTGCATGGAAAATCTATGAGATGGAACGTGTGAACAGAATAAATAAAGGTGTTGGCCAGATATCTGTCCAGTACTAAGAAGATGTATTAAGCATTTTATATTGTTAACCCATGCCCTGCCACATGTGTCTGCAACATATTGCAGGATCCTCCGGCGATGGATAGGGTTACACTACAATGGAAACTCAATGTTAATGCCAAGTGACTGGTTCAGAAGTGCCGTGTTATTGATTCACTTAAAGAGGTCAATGTAGGTGTCACAGCGGAGCTGAGAGCACGTGACCTGGGTAACAAACCGCTATCTAGCTGACCCACTTTTTACTTTCGCAAAGGTCCCTCAAATAAACAATGTCCCCTCAATCTATCCCAATATACCATCAGTCAGGAACACTGCACGTGACTTACGTATACAACCAGGGTTAATGCACACAAGGCTAAACTAGCCAACTCACCATCGTCCTGCGCAATGTACTTCAAATGAGTTAATATTAACCCCTTACTCGATTGCAATAATACCCGCTACCACCGCCCAAGAAATATCAAACATGAAATTTGCAGAGCCTAAGGTCACTGTTCTGTTTATTAAAGAAAAACTATGTACTTAACACACACACATCAAAATGTGTGAGAAAATGTACTTTATACAGAGCTTGTAAACAGCTTACTCCAACTTAAAAGATAAAAACTCCTCTTTCATGACGTTTAAAAGTCTGACTGAATATAGAAACACAATCATAACTTAATTTCCCAAATACTTAGAGACGCCATCTTCATGGTGGCACCTGTGCTCTCCACATACACGCCCGCGTCTTTGACAGCCTAACGTCTATTTTCGCAGGAGAAACCATTATCCGTCTTTTGCCCCCCCTTGCTCATGGTGTGTGGTATGATTTGATTTGTACAAGAAAAAGGATGGTGTGAATAGCGCTAAAATACTAATAATAACAGTGCATATAACTATATACAGTGATAGTGATGATGAACCTATGTAATATAGGGCAAGGCTGCCAGGTGAAACTAACCCAAAACACAGTTAGTGGAAATACAAAAAATAACAATACAGACCGGCGCCTCAAAGTCCAATATGGAACAATAGTGTAGTCCAAATAATGACGACAATGTCCAATGGAAGAAAATCCAATCTTAGACTGCAGGCTCCCTTGCATCATACATGTAATTCGTTGCTGTGGAGCCTGCAGTCTAAGATTGGATTTTCTTCCATTGGACATTGTCGTCATTATTTGGACTACACTATTGTTCCATATTGCACTTTGAGGCGCCGGTCTGTATTGTTATGATTTGATTTGTGTAATCTTAACGGTGATGGAGATCCATTTGTTACTCTTATGAATTGGTATTAGGCCTATAATTTCTTATATTTAATAAAGCCCTCCCACCAAGTGGTGACCTGTTTGTCACCTCTCTCTGATGCACAGTGGATATTTCAAGAATGCAAGGATTTATTTGAGGCTGACCACCCATGATCTGGCTGTTGTCTATAACCTTCCAAACGATATATTCTTCACTTGTAGTGGGTCATCAGTGATAGCCCCTCTCCCCCCCCCCCCCAATTAAGCCTTTTCTGTAGATCAGCACAGACACAGGAAGGGACTTGACCTGTCATAAAAACAACTATTGTATTTTCAACACCATTTCTAACCAACGTTAACTCCTAAAGTACCAGATGTGATTAAAATACTTAATATCCCCTGCCATTTTTATTACAGTGGGGACCAAAACTTTGACTCTTTGTTGTAATTATGTAATACAGTTTGCAGTATTTTCTCACAAGACCACTGGAGTGCTGTTTTGCTGTCATTGAATATCTATACTTTACTTGAGTAGCACTGATGAATAATAATAACGGTTAGTTAATAGATTACTATTAGTGTTAATAATTACCACTTAATTAAAATTGTGTTTCCTCATTTTCTGCAAGGTATTTATGCAAGGGATATTTGCATAACATATGTTTGGAATACACAAAATGCCAAATAGTGTTCGGTACCCAGTTCAGTATTCTTGTGCACCACAAAGAGAATCAAAGTCTCTCAGTCACTCCTACCACCCATTGTGACCAAGCACTGCTATCTACAGCACTTACTCCCTCACCTGCTGTCTCTGTAAGTTTCCCCTCAAACCTCTTAAATTGTAAGCTCTTCGGGGCAGGGATTTCCTTCCCTATGGTCTGATTTTGCTGCACTTATTGTATGATTATAATTCCCCGTAGTGTATTCCTTGTGAAGCGCTGAGTACACTTTTGGCGCTATATAAATAAAGACATACAATACAAAGTCCAGAATTATCCGCAAGCCGGCGCATACAGGTACTCGCCATGTGGAATATTTATTTGGAAAAAATAGTCAATGTTTCGTTCCAACATGGGTCTTGCTCAGGACACGGTCTGTTGGCCTACAACAGGGATGGATTTCAAAATCCGCCGCCCCCCAAGGCACTTCCCTGTGTCGGCTGCCTCCTTCCTGCCCCCCTCCTGCTCCTTTGAAACTCCTGCGAAAAAATGGCGCTGCGGACATCACAAACGGGCGCGTTGCCATGGAAACTTGACGGTGCGTTGCCATGGCAATGAGACGCCGTGTGACGCCCCGTTCGTGACGTCCGTGGCGTCATTTGACGCTGGGATTCGGAAGGAGCAGGATGGTGGCAGGAAGATGGCGGCTGACGCATATAAGTACCTTCCCAGCAGTCCCAAGACCTCGGCAAAAGCACATAGGGGTGGAAATTTTTTACGATCCCAAATTTTGACGCCCTAGGCCCGGGTCTAAGGGGAAATCTGACACTGGCTACAAGTTTGACACAAAGTAATTACATCAAATGGTGTCTTTGCTTAGTTGCTGATCATTTCTTTGTCCCTAGTGGTAATTACTAAATACTAAGAGCATATACATAGAATTAAAGTGGGGAATGTCATTTATCACAAGGGCTGCTACACCATGCCAAAGAATTGCAAAGTATCATAACACTTCTACCCATAGAAACCCAGTGTTGCAAACCAGTCTCTTTATCAGAAATAGACTGCACAATGTCAGTAATGCTATTTGTCCTCTAGGTGGCGATGCAGACTTTGCTATTTCTCCCCGCACACACACACTGTAACCTTCGAACTATTAGATTTATGAGGAGTCATGAGAGGAAACGGTTCACACATTATAAAATATGTAGCTAACATTCAAGGGCTTCCCATGATGTC
Organism: Ascaphus truei; assembly: GCF_040206685.1. Lineage (NCBI taxonomy): Eukaryota > Metazoa > Chordata > Amphibia > Anura > Ascaphidae > Ascaphus > Ascaphus truei. The sequence continues at coordinate 24,835,836 of NC_134485.1, forward strand.
AGATGCAAAATAAACTGTACCGAACGTTCCCGTATTTCACAGAAGGCTTTGGCATGATTTAACCTTGGCAGAAATCAGTAGCTGAGCTACTGTCTGTTGGGAGGTGGAGGGGAGCAGGGTTGAAGGCTGCTAGAATAGGGGCCTAGATGCATTGTTTCGTATTGTGCAGTTATTGCCCAATACAGGGGTGCTTCATTTCAGTCCTCAAAACCCCCCAAACAGGTCAGGTTTTCAGGATATCCCATCTTCAGCAAAGGTGGCTCAATCAGTGGCTCAGTCAAAGACTGAGCCTCTGATTGAGCCACCTGCGCTGAAGCAGGGACTGATTGAACCATCTGTGCTGAAGCAGGGATATCCTGAAAGCCTGACTTGGGGGGGGGGGGGGGGGGGGTGAGCTAATATAACGAGGTTGTAGTTTGAGTATTACAAACTCTGGAATACTAATGCCACGGCTTCAGTGATGTTTGGGTAACTTTGTGCCTAGTTTCCAAACTTGGGGGCCCAGAGTTCTTAACCCCTGCTTTGCCAGGGGGGAACTGCAATGCAGAACATTACACATCCACACTGGGCATCTAGGAGGTTAAGTGGGTGCCTTAGAGGGACAGGACAGACATACATGGGGAGACAGGGGCGCAATCAGAAGTTCTGATTCGGGGGTGCAGTTTTTACCAGCCCTCCCCATCTATGTGTCACATGATGGTGTGTTGTCATGGCAATACATCACCATGACGCTGTGACATCGATGAGGAAGGCTGCCCTCATAAGGAGCCCCCGCTAGCTCCCTCACTAATCCATTTCATTGCTGTGGGGAAGAGCCTCTGTAAGCGTGATACAAATTCTTGGGGGATGCACCCCCGCCCCCTGGTTGCGCTACTTCTGGGAGATATACAAGTGGTAAAGTAAAAAAGAACATACAGTGACAAAGAGAAACGAAATGGGACAGAAAAAGGCAGTTCTTTCCATGCACCATTACAGTTCCAAGCATTCATATGTACGGCTTGAAGAAAGGAAGGAGGTGGCGGGGGGGGGGGGGGGGGGGGCGGGGAATGATAGACACTTTAATATACATAAAGGATTTTTAACAAAGCTCAGGAGGGAAAGCATATTTGGAAGATATTGGAACAGCCTGAACAAGAGACCATTCTGTGTAGGTGGCAGGATAAGGGGAAAAGTGAGAGAAAATGAGTACTTCTTCAAGGAATGTACAGTATGGTAAATATGTGGCATAACCTCCCAATAGACGTGGTAGGGACTTATACATTAAGGGAATTCAAACATGCTCGGGGTATACAGTAGATAAAGCTATCCTAAAAATCAAAGAAAAACAGGAACCTCCCAACCGTATGAGTAACAATTGCTTGTTGGGCGACCAGTATTACATAGCTTGGGAACCATTTGGGAAAATACCAGCATATGTCCTCAATGTCTAAGGCTGCGCGTGTAGTGCCGGCAACACCGACGCGACGTCTCGGCAAAACATGCATTGCCGCCGTCGCGTGCGCGTATATTAAGCTCAACGTGACGGATTGATCGCTGGAAGTCATCTCTATTTGATTTTCCAGTGACTGTCGCCTGACCGTCACGTCGCAGTCGCCGGCACTATAAGCGTAGCTTGAAGCGTCAATCTTACCTCCTCCTCCTTTTGTTTTTGAACTGGGGGGGTTCTTCTGAACTGAATTGTGCTATTTTTAGCCCAGTTCAGCTCAGCTCCCTAGATATGTACAGCTTTAGTTGCTGGTGATCAAGCTCCTGTTTGGGAAATCAAAATGGCCACCAAGTCCCACAGGTTAATAGAAAGCCACAGTGCCTTGCTGCAGCTTCCTATGGATGACTTTGGGTGCCATTTTTGAAAATGTACAGTAGGAAATAAACCGAAAAAATTAAAACAATCTCAGGAATTAGGAGTCCCAGGAGCTGTAAATAGTGAGGTGCAGTTATGGAGACCCCCCAGTGGGGAGAGAGGGGTGGGGGTGCAAATTCTGTAAAGATCTCAAAAAGAAATGTCCTGAATGGGCATGATTTCTGCTTTATAGATGCAGTTCAAGCGGCCGTTTTAAAAATAAATAAATAATTCCATTCAATATATGCAACAATACAATCCACACAATGATAAGTGATTGGCTAAGTTGCTGATCGATCCATTCTCCTGTAATCGATTGCTGAAGATTCGGTTCAGGGGCACACTAATAACTGTCAGGGCTGCAGAAGAGTACCCAAGATGCAAAGTTCTGTGTGGAGGATCATGTGACCAGGCAGTCATTAGATACAATTGGTGCACTGCTAGAGAGAGGGCAGGGCTCAAAAAGGGGTGTGTGACAGGGACTTTGTAAATGGTTGCTACAGAAACAACAATGCTTGTTACATTAAAAATGTCTTTAAAAATTGTTTATTTTTTATTTTTTTAAATGCTACAAGTATTTTCTCATAGTACAGAACTGGTTTATTTAAAAAGAAACACGTAGGCTATTGCTTGAACTGCAGCTTCAAGTAAAAGGCAAGAGCTATACTAGATTTCTTTAGTGTAATTGCTACATGTGCCCACTAAGTGCTACACTTGTACTGTTGCAAAATACTAACAAAGTACAACAGAAGCCACTTCTGACATTCCAAAAAAGTGTTTATCTTTAGTAATTAGATGCCACGTGTGTGGAATATTTGAAAAGTATAATCTAAACGCCTCAAATTCTTTTGAAAAGTAGTCCGCTAACTTGTATGTGAATGGTAGCTATGCTGGTTATAGCCTTCACTAATCTTACTCCACCCTTCACAGGTACACTGATATGCAGGTAAAGAAGTTAGATAGATAAATGAACCACTACGTGCTCGAAGATCTTAAAGCAGGAGTCCAAGTCGCCGGTTTTAATTTTATTTTGACATTTTTTCCCCTTTAATATGTGCATCAATACAAACCACACAATGATAAGTAATTAGCTAAGTTGCTGATCGATCCGTTCTCCTGTGATCGATCAGTGAAGATTTGGCTTGGGGGTTCGCTAAATGACTGCAGAGGAGTATTCTGTAGTCAGTGGAAAGCATTTGCATATTAATATGACAAAGTTCTGTGGGGAAGATCATGTGACCAGGCAGACACTAAATAAAATTGAGCTTGTGCACTGCTAGAAAGAGGGCAGGGCTCAAAAAGGGTTGTGCCAGAACCTGTTTCAGAAGAGGAAGGGGATGTGACATTGTAAATGGTTGCTATAGAAACAAAAAAGGCTTGTTACATTATAATACATTCAAAATGTCATTCAGATTTGTTTTAAAAAATGCAGTAGTATTTTCTCATAGTACAGAACAGAGTTATGACATAAAAACACACACGAAGGATATTGCTTGGTCTGCAGCTTTAAACGTGCAATCCTATGGCCAAAAGAAAAACAACCATTGGTAAAGAATTGAACAATCTAATTGGCTTCCTTAAACTAAGTTAACCAAGATAAAAGCAAAGCTTTGGCTGTTTATGTTTCTTTAATTGTAAATTGGTAAACTACCCCCTAAGATCCACCCTGTCCTTATTATAAAGCCAATGAAGTGTAGGGACAGAGGGGCAGTGCTCTGTGTTGAATACACCATGATATAAGACAATAGGGAACAGCCAGAAGAAATCAAACCCCTCCCAAATCTCAGCTCAACATGTTTACAAAATCACCCAGATTTAAGCCCTAAAACATGTCGCTACCATTAGTGCACTTTGGACCCAAGTGGGACTGCCCCTGTAAAGAACTAGTAGCTTTTTGCTGAAGCAGCTGGGCTTGATATTGCAAGCTTATCAGGAATTCCCAGAAAATAAAGGGATTTATTTTTTATTTATTTTTTATTTTTCTAAAGAATGTTTTTTCTCTTTTAGGAACTCAAAAAGTTGTTCAATTATTATATTTTAAATGAGATACAACATTGAAAGATGTTTCCTTATTGAAATAGGATATGTATTTATATATGTACCACATGGTAGCAATAGTTAAATACATAGGACATTAAGCGTGGGTTCTGCAGAGTCAGATAAACATTTCTAAAAGGTTCTGCAGTTCTTAAAAGGTTTAAAACCACTGGGGTAATTCCTTGCGGGTAACCATAAGAGGAAAGTTATCATGTACATTAATGTTATGTTCGCAAAATGGAGAGAAAAAAAGAGGTGTATACTTTACAGTTCGGTTTGTGGTACTGTACACACATTTACACATATCACCCAAATATATAGTGGTCTATGGTGTAATCGAGATATTGCATCATAGATTGACATACACAACTTTCAAAGACAGGCCCTCTCGGGAACGTTTCAAGATTAAAAAATATATATTTTTACTAAGCCTTGATCTCCATGGCTTACTAAAAAATATATTTTACCTTGAAAAAGTTCCCATGAGTGCCTGTAACGTCCTCCATTATTGACAACAGATGCACCCAGGCAAGTAAACCCAATTACGTGAGTGCCACTGAAAACGGACATATATACCAATATATCATCACTATTATGGATTTGAAAACATTATTGTGTGTGTGTGTGTGTGTGTGTGCGTGTGCGTGTGCGTGTGCGTGTGTAGATAGCACAACAATCCAAGGAGTCCGCAGCACTCACTGGTTAGTATAAATAGTAAAACGCTTTAATTCATATCACAAACATCAGGGGCAAATACAAGACTGGACGGAGCGATGAGTCGGACCTCCCGGTCCTTTACCTAGCTCTAGTAATGAATTAAAGCGTTTTACTATTTATACTAACCAGTGAGTGCTGCGGATTCCTTGGATTTTTGTTGTTGGATGGGGATCCTGGCTGCACTGCAAGCACCCTGACTACCAAGATAAGGGATTTGTCCTATTTTTGCCTATTTGAGTGCCCTGAACATTCGTGTGTGTGTGTGTACAGTATATATACATACACACACACACACACACACACACAAAAGACAGGGGTGCCCAATGCTACATCCAATTGACAAAACATATAAAGTAATAAGTATAAAGTTTAAATACTTCAATAATAATAATATTTACTTTGTTATTTAGTTAAACCCTTTGGCCAAAGTGTCATAAGCCTGCATACCAACGTCAAGGTATAACCAAAATGAATGCAGGTCCTACACTAAACTGTGCACCCTTCCTTTTACCCCTGAAAGCAGAAGCAGCACAATGACAGTAGGAATCACAACAGGCGCTCCAATGCTCAAATAGATGAAAATGTATTCTCAATGTTTCAGCTCCCAATTGAGTCTGTATCAAGAGCTCTTAATAAAGGCTCTATTGAGAGCAAGAATGTTGAGAATAAGTGCATTGGCGTGTCTTTCCTGATTGTTTTGTTTATATATATATATATATATATATATATATATATATATATATATAAACAAAAAAATTTATTCAACTACCTAGTAGTGATTGCAGTCCTGAGTAACTGAGACTGTGTGCTAGAGGGGTGGTTGGAGTGTACAGTGATTTATTATCATGTTCATGTTAGTCTAGGATGTAATCTTTGACCTTTAGAAGAAAAAGTTACATTTGTTGCTACCCCTCGTGTATTGTCTGCAGGCGTCACATGTCAACTTGAAACGTGTTGGTCTTGTCTTGCTCTTTTGATCTGCCTCATCACACCTTGCCATTGTTGAACAGATCTTTTTCATCTTTAAACAAGAAAGCAGTGTATTTATAGCTCTGCAGACTATGGCCGCCCAGAACAACTCTGGCTAGGAACGTGGGACCAAAAAAAAGGTAAGCATTTTTTTAAACTACGGTATAGTATTTGCCGGCTAGAGCTGCAACCTCACAGCAATCTGTAAAACAGAGCCACGTTTTCTAATGTATGACAAAAAAGCAGAATATGTTTATAACCCATATTTGACATCTTATCTTTATATTCATGGTTTACTATTAATATTGCCTAACAGCTCTAACAATATACTCCGCATTTTAAAACAAACACAGGCTCAGATACACCAGGTTCGGTTAGGTGAGTTAGAGAAATTCTAATCTTAAAGCTGCAGACCTAGCAATATCCCACATGTGTGTTTTTTTTAAAATTAATCAGTTCTGTACTATGAGAAAGTACTTGTAGCATAAAAAAAAAAACAACAACTCTGAATGACATTTTGAATGTATTATAATGTAACAAGCATTTTTGTTTCTATAGCAACCATTTACAAAGTCACATCCCCTTCCTCTTGTGAAACCGGCTCTGGCACACCCCTACCCTGCCCTCTCTCTAGCAATGCACCAATTGTATCTAGTGACTGCCACATGATCTTCCCCACAGAACTTTGCATCTTTGGTCCGCTTCTGCTGCACTGACAGCCGTTTAGTGAACCCCGAGCAGAATCTTCACCAATCAATCACAGAAGAACGGATCGATTGGCAACTTAGCTAATTTATCAAGGTGGCGCTACTCCCACCAAGACCCTGAAATATAGGTTGAGAGAGAGAGCTGATATAACGTTATTTTAGGTAACCTAACATTTAGACTGAGTCCCCGGTGGTCACTGCGGAGCGCGCACTACACACCACAGCGCAGCCCTCTATGGGGCAGACCTCAGTGGCTGTGTGCGTGTGGGCGCGCAAAGCGCTGTGACGCGTACGCTGGCAAGGAAGACAAGAATGATGTCTTCCCGTGCCATGACGCGGTCACGTGGTCGGCGTGCAGCCAATGGCAACGCAGATATGCCTCATCATGGCCACACACCCCATCATGTCCCCGCCCCCAGCGTTCTTCTAGAGCACCCATACAGACCGCCGATTGCGGCTGTAGTCTCTGCCCCAGGACACCAGGCACGCGTGCAGCATGGAGGACTGGGGTAGTAGCCTTACCCTGAACCACGGTGCGTTATACAAATGTGGCAAATTCTATGAATATACATTTTAAAAAAAATGTGTATGTCATGTTCTTTTTACTCATAGAAATGCAAGAAAATGATCTCCAACAGGCCAAAAATATTAGATTAGGAATATTCTTATTATATTATCACTGGCATTCCACCCAGCGACATAAATGCAACTCTCACACAATGCTCAATAAAAGTATATGCTCCCGTGCTGCTTTCCACCGGAGGATAGGAGAAAAGGTGGGTATAAGTGGCACTCCACTGTTAATAATAGACAAATAAAGCGTTTTTTTGCTTATGGTGCTCACGTTCTGCTGATCCCGGCGTCTCAAAGCTGGATTCAAACACTGGAACACAATGCAAGGTAGAAGAAGCACACAGAAGACTTATGTAGAGTTTCAAGAAACTTCAACCTGTATTCAAAGCATCAGAGCTAGTGAACAGGTAACGTTTCAGGACCAAAAGTCCTTTCCTCAGACCAAACACCTCAGGAAAGGACATTTGGTCCGGAAAGGTTACTTTGTTCACTAGCTCTGATGCTTTGTATACAAATGGAAGTTTCTTGAAACTCTACATAAGTCTTCTGTGTGCTTCTTCTACCTTGCATTGTGTCCCACCGGAGGATACATATCTAAAGAATCTACACTTGTATAGTATTGTATGTCTTTATTTATATAGCGCCATTAATGTACATAGCGCTTCACAGTAGTAATACACGTGGCAATCATATAAATAACAAAGAATATAATATAAATAACAGGGCATGGGAATAAGTGCGTCAGACAAACGTGACATTTAGGAAGAGGAGTCCCTGCTCCGAGGAGCTTACAATCTAATTGGTATGTAGGAGGAACGTACAGAGACAGTAGGAGGGCATTTTGGTAAGTGCTTCTGCAGGGGGGCCAAGCTTTATGTATCGTGTCTAGTAATATCTACAGTGCTACTCATATGCTTCTTTAAGCAAGTGTGTCTTAATGTGGGTCTTAAAGGTGGATAGAGAGGGTGCTAGTCGGGTATCGAGGGGAAGGGCATTCCAGAGGTGCGGGGCAGTCAGTGAGACTGGGTTACAGTAATGTACTTCTTCCTTAGCAAAGTCAAAAACATCTCTCCCGATTACAATACACACGTTTAAATGGATGCCTTAAGGTGACAATCTTAATGCCTATTGAGTGATTTCCCTTTAACTGTAAAAGGAGAAACAATGGGTGGTCCATTCAAGACAATTGTGGTTGAAGGGACAAGAGTTTATGCGTTAGATAAATCACACCCAAACTTTAAACCACTGGTACGGATGGAACAAGTTGGAACCGAACCCTGATCGTACAGCTGAACATACACAATAAGAGGCATTAAGTCGAGAGTATGTCATTTGTAAAAGTAATGTAGTGACGGCAAGTATGTTCCCAGGTGCAATCCTGCAGCAAAGTTATTGGGGCTTAGTACTGCGGAGGTGACGAGCTGAATCATATCGCATGGTTATTGGTCGGAGTGTTATTGGGAATAGAGTGATACTGCGTCTTATTATAGGAAACCGTCGTTCTGTTAAATAAGGGAGCCAACGCGTTCCTCTTTACATCTCTTGAAAAAAGGTTTATGCTATTTAAAGAAAAGGAGACAGAACATATTAAAGCAGCAGCCCAAGCTAGGGTTAGCCAACTCCTGTCCTCAAGGGTTGCTATCAGGTCAGGTTTTCAAGATATCCCTGCTTCAACACAGGTGGCTCAATCACTGTCTCAGTCAAAGACTGAGCCACCTGAGCTGAAGCAGGGATGTCCTGAAAATTTGACCTGTTGGTTACCCTTGAGGACTGAATTTGGCCACCCTTGCCCCACACCGATCACCATTTAAAAAATGTTTTACTTACTTTAACCCATCTGATGCTTTGTTCAGGAGACATAATGTGACGGTGAGGGGGTAACCAGGCTCACTAATAAATGTTACACCCGTTAGGTTACCTCTGATCCATGTATTGGGGCTCGGTAGTGTCAGCTCTTGAGCCTAACTGTTGTATAATAACCACATTGTAAAATGATGCGACAATAAATAATTGTTGTGTTTTTACCTTTCCAGGAGTGCCAGCAAGCAGAGATTGCTGGGCTATGAGTTTCAAGGGGGGGGGGGGAGGGTGTTGAGTTTGCAGAGAAAGTGTTGTCAGAATGTGCCTTGCTAGTCGGGGTCCAGAGTTTGAAATGTTCAATTCTCCCCTGAGCGCATTGCATAACCTTAAAAATCTAGAGAAATTATGAAAATTATGTTTTTTTTAACACTAGAAGAAAAAAAAGAGCAGGCAATGTGTAGGGGTAAGATTCTAACATATTGTATGAGTTAAACTGATATAGGCACCTGGGGGGATTGCTTTAAAGCATCAATAGAACATCCCCAACCCCCTTTTATCCCCTCTTAATTTTATATGTAAAGCATGTGACAATGTGTAATTCTACATTCTTACCTAAACTGGCAATCGTTTGGTACTTGTGTTATAAATCTGTCAAAATCCCGATTGCGTGCCTAACATAATGGCCGCCTTTCAGTTTGAATCAATCCTGCAGTCAGTGTAACTCAGCAGCTACAATGTATCCGGATATTACTAAGGTAACATTATCTATTGTTACAGTTTGCAGCTCAAACTTCTGGGATAATTGGCAACAAATGATCCCAAACAGGAAAGTGTTACAAAGATCGTGCACTGCTGGGGAGGTGGGATAAAACCTGCTATAGAAATCACAGGATGCTCAGTATATTAAAACCCATTAAAAGTTGAATAATTTTTTTTAAAAAACAGTCACGATTATCTGATACTACAGAACTGATTTATTTTTTATAAGATTTCACGTTTTGCTGTTTTAATATGCATCTTCTTTTATTTAGACGTGAACGGATTGGTTTACAACTAAACAAGTGTGAGTACTCCGGACATTGTTAACCCTTTCCTGCTGAACGGCATACTGATGGTAGCAGATGGTGTAAGTCAGTATTTCTCAATCCTCTCCTCAGGGAACCCCTAACCAGACCAGAGTGTAGAAGTAACCGCTGAGCTACTGTACCAGATGATACACATGCCTGCAAGTATCTTGTCTGTGAGTGTGTGACTGGCTGGTTATCCCCACAGCATGGTTCGGATGGGGTTCTCTGATAAGAAAAGTTGAGAAATGCTGGTCTAATGTGTCAGTCTGAGGCATACACATTGATCCCTATTCTTTATGCTGCAGCGATGTCTGTCTCATTCTGGAGAAGAGTTCGGTGCCATTTAAATAAATAGAGCTGGACCCTTCACCACAAATACAATGGGGGTCAACTGAGAGACTGGCAGTGACAAAAGATGACCGATACCATGACAGAATGTAAGTACACTGTTAAGGAAGTGCCTGCTCAGCGTGATAAATAAGGACATACTGGAGAGGTGCTATCTGGGAACTGGTTGGACAGCTGAATTATAGCAAGAAAGGGATTCCCTATACGATGCACTCAAAGACCTCCACGCGTGTATCAATTACAACTTGTAATAGTGATAGGATAAAACAAACTTGGAGAGGATAACTATACAATCATAAAACTGATACAGCAGCGACTGTATAACTGATGTGTTGACGTCCCCAGCATAAGGGCGGTGTGGCACGGGGCCGCGGTACATGAAATAGTTACTAAAGTGCTGTTGAGAAGATCCTAAAAAGGAATAATCGTGGTGTAAACAATACACAAGGGCAAACGAAGGTTTATATTGGCGTGAAAATAGCAAATAACCACCACTGTGCTCAACCCCCAATCATGCTCCTATGAAGTGTATATGCAGAGCATCGGCATGATCTAATAAGTGATATCGTATCTATATACTACATAGAGCTACATACTCTAGTAGCTACTCCCTGTAAAGTCTACAATGTATCTATATATTAGTATACATGATGATATAGTATATTCCAGCCCCCATGACTACTCAAATCATTGCATTCAGGAGTTATAATTGCCTGAAAACTTTTTTGTAACTTTTTTTTAAAAACAAAATGCAAAATCAACACAGAAGCGCACCAAGGGTCAAGTCTGCCTGATGAAGCACTGTATTGTGTGAAACGCGTTGCGGAGTTCACACAGTACACATTGGTATCCAGACTTGTGGTTGAACAAGTTCCAGCCCTCCCACAAGAAGTTAGAGATATTCTCTTCTACTCGCTCGAGTGGGATGTGTTTTGAAATACCGGCGATTGTGGTGGACAACTATACACGGGTCCTGCGAGAAGCCGCAACCCGGAAGTAACAACAGAGTGGTGCCGAGCAAGCCAGCCCCAGCGCGCGGGACTGATCTGTAAGCCTCAGCACTTACCCCCTGCGCCCAGAAACCAACTCGAACTGATTACCTGTGCACTGATCTACTGGACCTGTATATTCTTATATGTAAGTTTCTACATGTTATTTATTTTATTGTTACTACATAAATCTTGACCCTTGGTGCGCTTCTGTGTTTATTTTGCATTTACACCTGACGTTTGGAGCTTCCCTACGACGGTTATTGGTGGAGGAGGGGTACCTTCACACAACACAGCAGCAGCAAGAGGGAAGAGCTGATCTACTTCAAGATCCCTTTTAGGAAGCAAGAGCGCGGTTTGATTTTATCATCTATTTTTTTTAAAAACTTTTATTTTTATTGAGATTTTTTAAATATAAATGGGGAGGGGAGGGGTACAGAAGGGAAGAGAAAGGGGTGGGAACAACCATTTTGTAACAAAATTTCTACAGTCACATTACATCACATACATTGTTTTATAATCCGCCTATCATATTCTCCTCACTCCCAGATCCTCGTTTCTATTACACGCATCCCCTGTCCCGCATGGCAAGGTTCCCAAACTCTACCAAACTTCCTTGTGCTATGATTCAGAAATGAGTTGAGTCTCTCCATTAGTTGGACATCATTAACCCTTCTAATTATCTCTCTTCTGGAGGACGGGAGTGCTTTCTTCCACGCTGCCGCTGCTACAGCGCGTCTAGTCGCCATTAAAATGTGCGCAATCAATTTAACTGTATAGTGGTTCACACCAAACATGGGTCTAGCCAGGATATATAAGATTGGGCCTAGCGGCATCTTAATCCCCGTCACCTCTTCTATTCATTTCAGAACTGTCCTCCAATATATCTGCATAACTGGACAGAACCACCATTTTTTTAACCTTTTTAAAACATGTGTTGCTTTAATGTCTAAAGCCTGCTGTGAGTGAGCACTAAGCTGCACAGCACACTGACAGTATGCTCTCAGTAGGCGGGCAGTACAGGGCGCTGCAATCGCTGAGCCATGATAAGTCAAGTTAAAATAGCGTTAACATATTAGTGGTATGCTTGGGAAATGTAACCCTCTAGCCCAGGGGCGGTCATATCCAGTCTTCAAGGGCCACCGACAAGTCATGTTTTCAAGATATCCCTGCTTCAGCACGGGTGGCTCAACCAGTGGCTCAGTCCAAGACTGCACCAGCTGTGCTGAAGCAGTGATATCATGAAAACCTCAACTGTTAGTAGTGCTTGAGGACTGGAGTTGGCCACCCCTGCTGGAGCCCATCAAAACTCTCCTGTAACATGAAAGTAATAACATACATCCTGTGCTTTTAGTTCTGATTCAGAGCTCAATGTGGGTTTATTCTCATTGAGAAATGCATGAGTTTGCACAATTTTCAGACGAAAAGAGTCCCCTCACTCAATTATTTATTTATAAAATGTTTTATCAGGAAGTAATACAGTGAGAGTTACCTCTCGTTTTCAAGTATGTCCTGGGCACAGAGTTAAGACAAATAATACATGGTTACAAAAACAGTTACATAATGAGCAGGGTATGCATTATATACAAGACATTGCATGCACAGTTAAAGATAATTTGTATTATGGGCGTATGAAACAGTTACAGACCAGATTAAAATGTGTGACAGCCTTAGATTTGAAAGAACTTAGACTGGTGGTGGGTGTGAGAGTCTCTGGTAGGTTGTTCCAGTCATGGGGTGCATGGTAGGAGAAGGAGGAACGTCCGGATACTTTGTTGAGCCTTGGGACCATGAACAGTCTTTTGGAGTCTGATCTCAGGTGATAGGTGCTGCATGTGGTAGGGGTGAGGAGCTTGTTCAGGTAGCTGGGTAGCTTGCCCATGAAGAATTTAAAGGCAAGACAGGAAAGGTGAACTTTGCGCCTAGACTCGAGTGATGACCAATCTAGTTCTTTGAGCATTTCGCAGTGATGTGTGTTGTAGTTGCATTGGAGAACAAAACGACAAATCGAAATTGTAGAGGGTGTCAAGTTTGCCAAGATGAGTTTGAGGTGCCGAGCCATATACTACAGTGGCAGCCAGCGTTAATCTAAGCTGGGAGCCACCGTGGGGATTTTTAAACCCGCGGACGGCGCGCGACTGGTTTCCCGCGCCTCGGGCGCTTTCAAATGATAAGCGCCATTAGCGCTTATCTTTTGAAGCGGCCGCCGTGCGGGAAACTGCGGGGAAACTCTGTTTAAATCGGAGGAAAAATCCCCGGTTTCATCCCGGCAAGCTCTAGAATAAAGCTGGCCGGGACAGCATGTCTCATAGTCAATAATTCTTAGTTTGGATTGGAAAGGGAGCGCTCCATGTCACTGAATGGAGCGCTCCCTTTCCAATCCAAACTAAGACTTCTATCGTGGGAAATCTTAGTACATTTCCAGGAGAGGTTGAGAAGTATCCGGTTGGGTAATCACTTCATGGTTATTATATCTTGTTTTATATTGTTTTATCACTGTTAATATTTAAGGAAACGGTGGCGCCAGCGCAAATCATTTAAATACTTCATAGTCAATAATTGGCATTAGCATCTGCTGTGCGATACGCTTTCTGACCAGGAGACTTAGGGTGGATTTGTTCCTGTAAAGTACCCGTAGTTTGGCATAGGTCTTGGATGTCAGGGTATCAATGTGCATCCCGAATGTTAAGTGGGAGTCAAACCATATGCCCAGGTATTTAAAACTAGTGACAGGGGTTAGGGTGGTGTTAGCGTTGGTTCTAATCAGGAGCTCAGTCACTGGAAGCTTTACAAATTTAGTCTTGGTCCCAAATACCATTGTTACATTGTCAATGTCCTAAATTCACCAACGGTCAATAATAGGTACATGGGGGCTGGCAGTAGGGGTGCAGGGGGTGCTGTAGCCCTTGCTGGATTTATATATTTTTACATTATTGTAATATATGTATGTTATTGATTTTCTATGTACAGCACCCCACCTAAAAAATCGTTCCTGAATAGTAATACCATATGATATCACTCATTATCCACATCAATTTATTTACTATTTGCATGATATGCCTGCTTTAATAACTTTTTTATCGACTGATATATACAGTATATACATTAACTAATGCTTAATACATAAACATATGATTAATTATCCCAAAATTAATTGTTCTTGTGCTAGTCACTAAATTCACGTAGGGGACAAAACAAAAATGGGAAAAAACATAATTAGAGATATTATCAATCATATTAGCCCCTTAGTAGCCAAAGTGGCAAGCAAGGAATGACCCATTCATATGTATCAGACATCTGTGGCATACAGCGTGGTTAATATACGGTAGGTCTCCTGCACCCTCTCTTGCACGCAGCTAAAAACACTTACATGCCATTGGAGCCTGTTACTAGCTAGGCGGCACACATGGCTGTCAGGCCTCAATGGCAAACAAACATAAATATATATATTGTGACAAACGGCTTACTCCGGGGCTCCGCCGTCTGTCCGGGACTGTTAGAACACGGTCTTTTAGGGTAGGTTAAATGATGAGACGTCACGTACTGTTCCTTTAAACAGGCTATGCCTGGTTTATTCAGTCCCAGGCACTGAGACTGCCACAGTTTAAACAGAAAACAAAGCCAAACAAAAAGCTGCTCGTCTGAGCGATAACTTAAACTTAGATGTCCCTGACTCAGAGTTGGAAGTGGCTTGTCCACTTCCACCAACAAAATAAGTACCTTTGCAGTCTTTAGACAAACTAACAGAATGAATGAAGCGATTTGGGAAAGAGGCTTTCTCACCCCTCTGCAGTTCAGCAGCCTTCCAGGCTCTTGGGCGGGGCCCAGAGGAAACAGGAAACAGGTCTTATATACCTGAACTCTAATCAGCATGACAGGTGACAGAAAACAGGCAGCAGACAAACTGTGGAATGGAGTGCCTGTACCACGAGGCTGCCCTGTTCAGCTTAGACAGGACAGAAACTGTTCAGTATCCTGGGAGCCCTGTATATGGAGTTTATTACCAACCCCTGGTTTCTGTCACATATCCTCCCCCCCAGCTCAGACCTCGAGGGGTGAGCGACCATGGATATTAGGGAGTGCATCCTTGACAACCCGTCGGCATTGCCATGTTTGTGCCCCGACCTGTGTTCCACAGAAAATTTAAAGGGCTGTAGGCTTAGGAACCACCTGGTCACCCTAGCGTTCTTCTCCCTATTTTGACACATCCAGGTAAGGGGTGCATGATCTGTGACCAATCGGAACTTTCTCCCCAACAGATAATACTTGAGTGTCTCTACAGCCCACTTTATTGCGAGACACTCTTTCTCGACTATGGAGTAATTTTTCTCCTGGGGATTTAGTTTCCTACTTAAATAAAGGATGGGGTGCTCCTCCCCTTGAGACTCCTGGGAGAGTACCGCCCCCAGCCCTACCTCAGATGCGTCGGTTTGGACTACGAACTCTTTGGAGAAGTCAGGTGTGACCAACACTGGTTGGGCACAGAGAGCTTCTTTCAGGCTTCTAAAGGCCTGTTCGGCTTCGGGGGACCACTTTACCATTAGCGGTCCTCTTGCTTTTGTGAGGTCGGTTAGTGGGGTTGCCTTAGTTGCAAAATTGGGAATAAACCTCCTATAGTAGCCAATTAACCCCAAAAAGGTCCTAACTTGTTTTTTTGTGACTGGCCTTGGCCAATTTTGTATCGCCTCTACTTTGAGTGTTTGTGGTTTGAGTAACCCTCTACCAATAGAATACCCCAGATACTTGGCCTCCTCCAGACCAATAGTGCATTTAGCGGGGTTAGCAGTTAGTCCAGCAGACCGAACTGCGTCGAGCACAGCTTGGACCTTTGGAAGGTGGGACTGCCAATCTTCACTATGGATTACCACATCATCCAGGTAGGCGGCAGCGTACCGAACATGTGGTTTTAAAATTTTATCCATCATTCTTTGGAATGTGGCGGGAGCTCCATGTAAGCCAAAAGGCAGCACCTTATATTGAAAGAGGCCGTCTGGGGTTGAGAAGGCTGTTTTTTCTTTTGCCCTTTCTGTGAGGGGAACCTGCCAGTACCCTTTTGTTAGGTCTAGGGTTGTGAGATATCGGGCTTTGCCCAGTCTCTCTACAAGTTCATCCACCCTGGGCATAGGATAAGTATCAAATTTTGACACCGCGTTTAGTTTCCGGTAGTCATTACAAAACCTTGTTGTACCGTCTGGCTTTGGGACTAAAACTATAGGGCTGTTCCACCCACTTTGGGATTCCTCAATTACGCCTAGTTTTAGCATTTTTTTAACCTCTAAACTTATAGCCTCTCTCTTGGCCTCTGGGATTCGGTACGGTTTAAGGTTAACTCGGACCCCCGGTTCAGAGACTATGTCATGTTTAATTACGTTAGTTTTACCTGGCTGTGTAGAGAAGATTTCTTTGTTCCTTCTCACTAAACTCTGGACCTCTCGTTTCTGATGCACGGACAGTGTTTCAGCTATGCTAACCTCTGGGTCAGTTTCTTGATTCTCTGACGGACCTGGGGGTACTAGGGTTAACAAGACCTCTCTATCTTTCCAGGGCTTGAGTAGGTTTATATGGTAAATTTGCTCAGGTTTCCTCCTACCTGGCTGCCTTACCCTATAATTTACTTCTCCCACTCTTTCCAAGACCTCATATGGCCCATGCCATTTAGCAAGGAATTTACTCTCCACGGTGGGAACCAGAACTAGTACCCTATCACCTGGAAAAAAAATTCTGACCCTAGCACCCTTATTATACGTATTCCTTTGTGCTTCTTGAGCTTTCTCCATGTGTTCCCTCACTATGGGTAGGACTGCAGCAATGCGGTCCTGCATTTGGGCAACATGCTCTATTACACTTCTGTAAGGGGTAACCTCGTGTTCCCAAGTTTCTTTGGCTATATCCAGTAAGCCCCTTGGATGTCGGCCATACAATAGTTCAAACGGGGAGAAGCCTGTGGATGACTGGGGAACTTCCCTAATGGCAAATAACAAGTATGGTAACAAACAGTCCCAGTTTTTCCCATCCTTATCGACCGCCCGGCGTAACATGCTCTTTAAGGTTTTATTGAACCTTTCCACTAAACCATCTGTTTGTGGATGATAGACTGAGGTTCTGAGATGCTTGATTTTTAGGAGTTTACATAGCTCTTTTGTTACTTGGGACATAAATGGTGTTCCCTGGTCAGATAAGATCTCTTTAGGAATTCCGACCCGGGAAAACAGAAGTACTAACTCTTTTGCTATGTTTTTAGCAGAGGTGCTACGTAGGGGAACTGCCTCCGGATATCGGGTAGCATAATCTAATATTACCAATATATGCTGATGTCCCCTAGCAGACTTTATTAGGGGTCCTACTAGATCCATAGCAATCCGGTCAAATGGTACCTCTATTATGGGAAGGGGTACCAATGGGCTGCGGTATGCTTTGAACGGGGCGGTGATCTGACATTCTGGGCATGAGGAACAATAGTTTGTAATTTCTGCCAGAACCCCAGGCCAATAAAAGCTTCGGAGAACCTTTTCTTTTGTCTTTTCCACCCCTAGGTGTCCCCCCAATGGATGACTATGTGCGAGGTGTAATACTACGTTACGGAATGTCCGTGGTACCAACAATTGTTTAGTTGTAACTGATTTTCTTTTATCAACCCGATATACTAGGTCGTTCTCTACCTCGAAGTAGGGGTAAGCAAGTGACCTATCTGGTTGGCCATGAGTACTATTCTGGTCCCGTATATTTCCCCTTGCTACCGCTAATGTGGGGTCCTCCCACTGGGCCTTCTTAAAACTCCCAGGACTGACCTCTAGGTCAGCGAGGGTTTTATCCTGTACTGGGGTGGTAAGTGCCTGATCAACATCTTGATTTGGGGTATTCCCTACCAAAGTAGTGATGGGGAAGGGAATTTCACAGCACTCCTCCTTTTCCCCCTTCTTATTTGGGCCCTCGTCAACCTCCATTTCTGAAAAAGGGAAAGGATTTGTTTCTTCTAACACTTCGTTATGGTCTGCTATTGAACTCTGGGCGCTATTCTGAGCTGGGGACCACATTTTTAGAAAATGGGGAAAGTCGGTCCCTATTAACACATCATGTGCCAGTTTGGGTACAACACCCACCTTGAAATCTAAAGAACCAAATTCTGTTTCAAAAAAAACATCAACAGTGGAATATTCATGATTATCCCCATGTATACAACAAATTGCCACTCTTTGTGAACTGTTTACCTGTTTCTTCTTAATGGGCAATAGGTATTCGGACACTAGTGTGACCATACTCCCAGAGTCAAGAAGTGCCCGAACCCTCTTACCATTAACCTTTACAAATGCCCACAGATGGTTATTCAAGGGGTCCTCTGGGCTAGGGCCCATACATTGGGACAACAGCGAATAAGGTTCCACGCTGTTGCATTGCATGGGCTCATCATTTAGTGGGCAGATTTTTGCTGTGTGGCCCCTCTCATGACAATTTACACATTTAGGTACATAGTCTGTGTCCCACTTAGAGCCTTTTCCCGGCTCCCCATGTTGGCTATTGCCCTTAGTGTGCGAACCACTGTTGCTGGAGCGGCGTGAAGGTGGTCGCCGCTCTTCAGCGCCCCTTAACCCCGGTACCCTTTTACCGTCTCTGGAAGAGTCCTGGAACCTCGGATAGTGGGGTTGCTCCACGACTGTGGGTTGCGGGTGCTCTTCTGCTGCACTGTACCTTTCTACAAGGGCCACAAGCTCATCCGCATTGTGGGGGTCACTCCGACTGACCCAACGGCGTAAGGCAGAGGGAAGTTTCCTCAAGAACTGGTCCATGACCAAACGTTCCACGATGTGGCTTGCTGAGTTGATCTCGGGTTGTAGCCACTTCCGGGCGAGGTGGATGAGGTCATACATCTGGCTTCGGGTGGCTTTATCCATCGTGAAGGACCATGCGTGAAACCTTTGGGCACGAACAGCCGTGGTTACGCCGAGGCGGGCGAGGATCTCGAACTTCAATTTTGCATAGACGTTAGCTTCGGCTGGCTCTAGATCAAAGTAAGCCTTCTGGGGTTCGCCGCTTAGGAAGGGTGCGATTAGACCAGCCCACTCAGCTTCTGGCCATCCCTCTCTCTGTGCCGTGCGTTCAAACGTGAGAAGATAGGCTTCCACATCATCCGAGGGTCCCATCTTCTGAAGGTAGTGGCTTGCCCTGGTCATTTTCGGAACTGGGGCTGCCTCTGCCAGTGGAAGGTTACTGATAGTCCCCCTCAGGATCTCGAGTTCCTGCTGTAAGCCCTGAGCGAACCGCTTTTGCTCCTCTCTCAGCAGGCGGTTTGTCTCTTGCTGGTTTGCATTAGTCTCTTGCTGGGCTATTAACAGCTGTCGCTGGGTTTCACTCGCCTGTTGCTGGGCTTCATTCGCGTCTTTCTGGACAGCGACATTGCGTACCAGCGCACTCACCACGTCTTCCATCTTGTTTGGAGAGAGAGAAAAAAAAAACCTTCTTTTTTTTTTTTTTTTTTTTTAAAGTTCTTTAACCCCCAGACCTTTCAGTGTTCTGCCCGCATTCTCCACCATATGTGACAAACGGCTTACTCCGGGGCTCCGCCGTCTGTCCGGGACTGTTAGAACACGGTCTTTTAGGGTAGGTTAAATGATGAGACGTCACGTACTGTTCCTTTAAACAGGCTATGCCTGGTTTATTCAGTCCCAGGCACTGAGACTGCCACAGTTTAAACAGAAAACAAAGCCAAACAAAAAGCTGCTCGTCTGAGCGATAACTTAAACTTAGATGTCCCTGACTCAGAGTTGGAAGTGGCTTGTCCACTTCCACCAACAAAATAAGTACCTTTGCAGTCTTTAGACAAACTAACAGAATGAATGAAGCGATTTGGGAAAGAGGCTTTCTCACCCCTCTGCAGTTCAGCAGCCTTCCAGGCTCTTGGGCGGGGCCCAGAGGAAACAGGAAACAGGTCTTATATACCTGAACTCTAATCAGCATGACAGGTGACAGAAAACAGGCAGCAGACAAACTGTGGAATGGAGTGCCTGTACCACGAGGCTGCCCTGTTCAGCTTAGACAGGACAGAAACTGTTCAGTATCCTGGGAGCCCTGTATATGGAGTTTATTACCAACCCCTGGTTTCTGTCACAATATATATATATATATATATATATATATATATAAAAACAACATTACCATTCTCTCGTCCGGTAAAGAAAGACTGCACTCGGTTCAGTAATCATGAAAAACTGTGCACCCCCTTGAGAAAGGTCCTATTCCAGGACCGAAACGTCGGATTTGGTGACTTATCTTCTCTATTCAGATGCCCAATACAGTTTTTCATGATTACTGAACCGAGTGCAGTCTTTCTTTACCGGACGAGAGAATGGTAATGTTGTTTTTCTATTATTTGAGACTAGCACCTGTCTATATGAACCAGTACATTGAGTGCAAGCTGTGATGTTTGTTTATATATATATATATATATATATATATATATGCAAATATAGCTGTATGCTCATCTGCATGTCTTAGGCAGGTCTGCAACCCCGCCTTTCCCCATTATCACCCAGCATACAGCACTTCCACTGCAGCAAGGGATTCTGGGAAATGACATGCAAATGAGCACACAGTGTCACTTTTTGCCTCAATAACCATTTTTAACATGGTTCCCTATAGGCTTAAGCTTGCTGCATGGTCACAGCTTTGAGCACAGCCAGGGTTAAGGTGCATACCCAGAAAACCACCCACAGACAGCTGTTTCGACCTTGATGGGTCTCATCAGTGTGGGGTTGATTTTACTGGGATGCAAGAGAGGCCCATAAGCCTCTCTTGCATCCCAGTAAAATCAACCCCACACTGATGAGACCCATCAAGGCCGAAACAGCTGTCTGTGGGTGGTTTTCTGGGTATGCACCTTAACCCTGGCTGTGCTCAAAGCTGTGACCATGCAGCAAGCTTAAGCCTATAGGGAACCATGTTAAAAATGGTTATTGAGGCAAAAAGTGACACTGTGTGCTCATTTGCATGTCATTTCCCAGAATCCCTTGCTGCAGTGGAAGTGCTGTATGCTGGGTGATAATGGGGAAAGGCGGGGTTGCAGACCTGCCTAAGACATGCAGATGAGCATACAGCTATATTTGCATATTTGCTTTCCTGTGGAGGGTTTTTGTCACTTTTTTTACTCACCATAACTTAACTCAGTATTATGGTTTGGCCTATCCCATAAGCCTCTCTTGCATCCCAGTAAAATCAACCCCACACTGATGAGACCCATCAAGGTCGAAACAGCTGTCTGTGGGTGGTTTTCTGGGTATGCACCTTAACCCTGGCTGTGCTCAAAGCTGTGACCATGCAGCAAGCTTAAGCCTATAGGGAACCATGTTAAAAATGGTTATTGAGGCAAAAAGTGACACTGTGTGCTCATTTGCATGTCATTTCCCAGAATCCCTTGCTGCAGTGGAAGTGCTGTATGCTGGGTGATAATGGGGAAAGGCGGGGTTGCAGACCTGCCTAAGACATGCAGATGAGCATACAGCTATATTTGCATATTTGCTTTCCTGTGGAGGGTTTTTGTCACTTTTTTTACTCACCATAACTTAACTCAGTATATATATATATATATATATATATATATATATATAGACCATACGATACCGGTTGCAACACGACATCAAGGGACAGCACGCAGGTAAGTAAATCAAAAATGTTCTATATTTGATAGAAGACACAAAAAACGACGTTTCGGTCCCCCAGTGGGACCTTTCTCAAAATTATATATATATATTATACAGTGTTCGACAATCCTATACATTTTCACGCCTGGGGCGAGTGAATTTAACCTCCGGGCGAGTAAATATTAGCCCAAGCAGCATACATGTTTCTTTTTTTAAATTTTCCCTGCTCGCGCTGAAAAAACCCAAAAAACTCCCCCTACCTGACAGCTGATTGGCGCGCGCTCCCAGGCTTTGTGGGCGCGCGGCCAGGCTCTATATGAGCCCGCCCCCAACGAACGGCCATTCTTTCTGCCAGGAAATCTGTTGGAGAGTAAGTACTCTCATATCCTCCATCCTGCGGCCCCTCTGCTCCTTCCCTGCCTCCTGCAGTTCCCCCTTACTCCCTGTTTCCCGCGCGTGGCTGGAGATGGGTGAGAGGGTGTTCCCCCTTCTCTCCCCGGTCCCCGCTTACCCCGGCTTCCCACACGGGGCGGAGGTGTTCCCCTCCTTCTCCCCCCGGCTTCCTGCGCCACTTCCTTCTTCCCCTCATCCCCGCACGGGGCGGGTGATGGTAGTGGGGGTGTTCCCCACTTACCCCGGCTTCCCGCGATACTCGCGCGGGGCGGGTGATGGTAGTGGGGGTGTTCCCCGCTTACCCTGGCTTCCCGCGCCACTTCCCGCTTCCCCCGATTTCCGCGTGGGGTGGGAGATGGTAGCGGGGGTGTTCCCCCCTTACCTCCTTGGTCTCCGCTTCCCCACGGTCCCGTGGCTGCCGGCGCAGGGCGGGAGATGGTCGCGGGGGGGCGGGGGGGGGGGGGGGCGGCGAGCGGGGCAGTGGTGGTGGTGCTCGGTCGCGCGGCCTTTCCTCTTCTTCCCCCTGTTGTGTGTGTGTGTGTGTATGCATGGGTGTGTGGGTGTGTGCATGGGTGTGTGTGTGGTTGTGTGCATGGGTGTGTGCATGGGTGTTTGTGTGTGTGTGTGTGTGCATGCATGGGTGTGTGTGCGTGCATGGGTGTGCATGCATGGGTGTGTGTGCATGGGTGTGTATGCATGCATGGGTGTGCGTGCACGCATGGGTGTGTGTGCGCGCATGCATGGGTGTGTGTGTGTGTGTGTGCATGCATGGTTGTGTGTGTGCATGGGAGAGTGTGTGCATGGGAGAGTGTGTGTGCATGGGTGCGTGTGTGTGTGTGCATGGGTGCGTGTGGGAGTGTGAGTGTGCGTGTGTGGGAGTGTGCATGTGTGGGAGTGTGCATGTGTGTGTGTTTGTGTAGGATACCAGAAGTGTCACATCAACCCACCCCCCCAATCACCCCGCCACCCAATCACCCCACCCCGCTACCCAATCACCCCACCCCGCCACCCAATCACCCCGCCACCCCACTCAATCACCACACCACCCCACCCAATCTCCCCGCCACCCCACCCAATCTCCCCGCCACCCCACCCAATCAGCCCGCCACCCCACCCAATCACCCGCAACCCTATATATCTTAACTGCCCTATACTACACCGAAATAACCTATACTGCTTTATTCCAGATCTAACTCAAGATTCACATGGAAGACATCCGAACCCCCCATAACCCAGAAGACAGGTAGGGAACACCTCCCCTCCAATGTATAACATTGCGGGAATGAGGGTACCTGGACATTGAGGGACTGCGGATCAGGTAAGATCCCAGGTGGGATTGCTGCTTTAGATATTGTGAAGTGGGACGTCCAGACACTGGTTAAGGGGTTCAGGAAACTAGTCATTCACACCTGGCTTTTATTTCTAGATTGACATTTACATACACACAAACACGTAACAAGGACTAATTGTAGTATAATGTAATACAATAAATACATTTATGTCAAAAACGAATGTTGTTCTTACTAGGAATTTATTAAATGTATTTTATTTATATATTTTATTTTAAAGCGGGGTTGGGGGTGGGACTAGGGTTGGGGGCGGGACTAGGGGCGGGGTTGGAGGCGGGGCTAGGTGGCGAGTAGATTTTTTGGTTCAAGAGAAAGGTCCTGTTTTAGGACCGAAACGTCGGTTGTATGTGCCTTTTTCAATACACCTTTATTTGATACTTACTCTAAGTGCTGTCTCGGTTCTTGCTGCGTGGTCTTGGACTCCTGGTCTGCCTGGTAAGGAATCTCCATTTTTATATAAAATTATGTTTATATATATATATTTAATTAGCATATACAAATAAATGAAAAAACAAAACAAACATGAAACGTTATCTCTGTTGTAACCCCTTCAATACCAACGGGTACTACAAAGCAGTCTAAATAGCTCCCCCCTGTCATCCCTGTCAGGAAATAATATATTTGTGGGTCGATCCAAAATAATCTTCAACTCCAGAATTTATAAATCGCTACTATTTCTGTGTTTAACCCCATTAGTGACTTTTGATTTTAGGAACATCACAGCACTCTGGTGACCATATGATGTACCCAATATATATATATAAAAAAAAAACTTAAAAGGATTCACGGACTGACAGATCCTTTTAAGGATCAGCCAAACTTTAGTATAATTGTCCACAGAGAACAGCAGCACAGTACAGCATTTCAGACCTGCAAGGCCTTTCATCAGGTAGGTGCAAGTCATGTCTTCTTTCTAATTTCATGGGGAGGACACAGTCTTGGCTCTCTGAGAGTGGTGGATGTTCTTGGAACTCTGGTCCTATGGACATTCCAGTACATAAGGAGGTGTGCCTCAAAAATTTCCATCTATAAAGTGAATAAGTCTCTCTCTCTCTCTCTCTCTCTCTCTCTCTCTCTCTCTCTCTCTCTCTCTCTCTCTCTCTCTCTCTCTCTCTCTCTCTCTCTCTCTCTCTCTCTCTCATCAGCTGAATTTTGAGAAGTTGCATTCAGTGTTATTTTACAATTATATCTTAAACTGCTTTTAAATAGAAATCATATCAATATACTTTAGTATGATATTGGTTAGCAAAATAGTTAGGAAGTAATATTAGAGAATAAAATCATGTAGGAAAAGGCATTAAGAGGTGGATGTATAAATACTACTAGAGAATAGTTGTAACAAAACACATTTTACAGTCACTATTAATGGACTAAACTAATTTTCTATTGTAAAGAGTCTTTCAAGAACCAATGAGTTCTGTTAGTTAGAAAATTATTCTACATTGCTTAGGATCTACATTTCTAAGCGCTGCTGTATACTTGCTCTGTACGGGGGCGCCCGGCTGCTGACCTCCTAATTAGTGGTTTATATAAATGCAGCTTAGGTTAAAAGTCATAATTATTTGACACTCGCTCTGTGGTCTAAGTCAGAACTGCTTATCCCAGCAATAACCTTCAAGCTCCAAACCCAGTAGAATCCCAGGCTGGAAAACAGAAGACACGCAAAAACATAATTATAGTTACGTTGGAAATGTAAAGACGCCACATATATGGAAATACATTTTGCAATAAAGTAAAAGCTCTCAGATATGCAACATCTTTGCGGACACTCTGACTTTTGTTTCATAATTTCATTGCTTCTATAAGACTGACCGCTTTCTCTGTCATTGCTACTTTGCTATATGTTGCTATTTAGGATGACATTAGGATAGATGGTTCAGTCCTATGGAAGGAGTTAAATATCACACACAGGTTATAGAATGTTGTTTCTTCTTATTTAGCGCTGACAATATGCACAGTGCTGTACATAGAGTGTTGCAGGCACACTACTGCTTACACCAGGGCCCCCTGAGCCAGTGGCCTTGCGAGCCCCCCCTCTTTATCTTACACACCACCTCATTCTCTCACCCCCTCTATTCCCCTCCTTCTCACACTCCCCCCATGTATTTCTCTCCCCCCTGTCTACTTCCTCTTCCCCCACTCTCTCCCCCCTCTCCTCACTCTTTCCCCTATCTCCTCCCTCTTTCCCCCCTTATTCACCCCTCTTTCCCCCCTCACCCCCCTCTTCCCCCTCACTCCCCCCTCACCCCCCTCTTCACCCCTCATTCCAACTCTCCTCCCTCATTTCCCCCTCATTCCCACCTATCCTCCCATCTTTTCCCCTATTCTCTCCCTCTCCTCCCTCCCCCCCTCTCTACCCCCTCTCTCCCTCTTTTCCCTCTCTCCTCCCTCTTCCCCCCTCTTTCCCCTCCTCTCTCCCCCCCTCTATCCTCCCTTTTCCCCCTTCTCTCTTCTCACTTAAGCTCTGCTGAGAAATTATACTGTGCGGATGATTTTTGTACATCTCAGGTTTTGCTCCAATGAAAAATGCAATATTTGATGAAGGAATAAAACTCTAGGTTCAAGCACCCTTTGACCTGACCTTTTTATACTCTCCGTGTGATATTTGTTCATACATATAATGGCCGTTGGTTTTTTTCCCTACTAGGTTTGAATGTTTTTTTTTTGCCATTTACTAATTAAAAGTATATTATATTCTTACTTCTTAAGTAATTTAATTTCTGTTATTTTTTTTTCAATAAAAGTGTTTCTAAGGAGACTATGGGCCATATTTAATATGCAGTCTTCTGTCACTAGACACCTTACAGGCCTATTTAGGTCAATGGACTATGAGGTGTCTTTAACCGGTGGGGTTGGAGACCTGTCTAAAACATGCACATGAGAATACAGTAATATTTGCTGTGGAGGGTTTTTGTAACTTTTTTTTACCCACCATAACTTAACTAAATATATATATATATATATATATATATATATATATATATATATATATATTTAGTTAAGTTATGGTATTATTATTAACTAATGGTATTAATATTAACTAATTATATATATATATATATATATATATATATATATATATTTAGTTAAGTTATGGTGGGTAAAAAAATAAATATATATTGTATAGACCCCAATATATATTGTATAGACCCCAATATATATTGTATAGACCCCAATAGCAAGCTCTGTGATTGTATTACAGAACATACTGTACACTTGAAAATAATTTGTGCATCTCATTATATGCTCTCTTTTAATTTATTTTTATTTAAATAATCATTTAAATCTTCTAGCTATTGATTGCTAGACTGGATGACTCTCTAGATAATGTGAGGGTAAAAAAAAAAAAAAAAAGATAATTCTCATGCATTTGCATATTTAGTTAAAGAATAAAGGGATCAGGGTTAGAATGTCTTCTTTGTTAGAGCAGCAAAATCCATTATGGACCTGCATGGGAATTAATGTCCAATGCTGTCATGCTTTTCTTTAACATATGAATTATCTCAGCAGTCGGAATCACATGGAATCCGTCACTGACAGAAAGCATAAATCGTGTCTTGTGAACACACAACTTACAGTAATTTCTCAGCCGACAAACAAAATTCCTTTTATCATGCTATCTTCTCTCACACTGCTTTTTTTCAGCTTCAACATTGCTCACTACCAAATGGTATTTGTCAGAAGTAATTGGCAAGTGCTGGAGGCAGTTTTCAAGGCTGCCTGAATGGAAAATCTCAAAGCAGTTGTCTGCGTTGAAAGAAAATATTACATTTGATCTTTTTTTTTATTGTACTTGCAGACATGATGTATGTCTGCATTCTTTAGCCTGAAGAGACTTATCCCCCCGAAAGACTTACTTATAGGAAGTGAAACTTTGCTATTAATTTACAGCGTGTCTGTGAAGTAACCACAACATGTGGAAAAAGAAAAAAATGAAACCCCCCCCCCCCCCCATTCTGAGCCCTTGAAATAATTGTTTAATAACATTTAAATTGTGGTTCAGAGGTTGTCATATATTAATAGGGAAAATGGTGATGACATCTTTAGTGGGGGCTTTTGTTGGTGTTTATATGGAGGTGTTTTAACATTGCAGGTTTTGTTGTATACATTGTGGGATTTGCTTTTCGGTCTCGGTTTACTTGCTTGATTGGTGTTGCTGTGTAACTAAGATAAAACGAGGGCTCTGTCTTGTGGTTGGGAGGTTTACATAGTTTTGGTGAGAGGTAGGTCAGTGTTTTTTTTTTTTTTTTTACAGAAAACTGCAAAGATGACTCAGGCTAGGCCTCAATGTTAATTGGGATACCTGGCTTTACATAATGCTTCCAGTGCTTGTCTGGTTGTGTTATATGGTACTGTAGGTCCTGTTAGAGACAAGAGCATGGCGCACCTATTAAAGCAGCAGTCCAAGCTGCTGTTTAAAATAAATAAATAAATAAATGTTCCCCTTTAAAATAGCGTTCCAAGCTGCCGTTTTATTCTTTTATTTTCCCCCTTTAATATGTGCATCAATACGATCCACACAATGATAAGTAATTAGCTGTTGCCGATCGATCCGTTCTACTGTGATGGATCGGCGAAGTCACATGATCTGTTAATTAGAGAGGGTTAAACTCCAACCCTCTCTAATAGCACGTCTGAGATCAGATGCATTGTAAGGAACCCCAACCCTCTCTAATAGCACGTCTGAGATCAGATGCATTGTAAGGAACCCCAACCCTCTCTAATAGCGCGTCTGATATCAGATGCATTGTAACTTTTTCTGTATTTGGTACCATTTTCAAATGACCTGAAAAGGGCAGGGAACCCTTTAGGGATACCCGGGGAACACAAGGTAGCTTGGAACCCTGTTGAAAAACACTGGCTTCGAATAGCATTATTATCCATACTTACTTCTTATGTAAAACATTACAAAACGTTGCTGATTTAATTCTGTCCACCTTTTTTTTTTAATCATTTTTGGAACTTCCCCCTAAAATCATTAATGTGTATTAATATTCAAGATATATATATATATATATATATATATATATATATATATATATACAATCACCAAAATCAAATTTTCCATTATGATGAGTAGAGTGGAATGAAGGTACCAAGAGCTGAGGACATGCCTATTGACACTGAGTAAATAATATATATTTTTGAGAGACTGAGATCCTTTTGGTCCATTGTAGCTCATTGCAAAGTAATGTGTTGAAGCCTGCGGCAGCCTGTGCCTGTCATAATGCTATCGCTCCATACAAATCACAGTTCAGGTGAATGATCACATGATAATGGATACGCTTTACTCTCTTATATACCTCTTCAGCTCATGTAGACCTTCAGGGCATTACAAAATGCTTATAGCCTGCTGTCAGGACGTAATGATTAAATGTGTGCATACAAGAGGGTGTTTATTGGTTTATAAAGCAATGCTATGTAGTAACTAACAGCTTTATCATGATAGATCGTTATTTTGGCCTTCTTATTCTTTCACCTAACTGCACCCACTGGCTGGGATGATGACAGATGATTTTTTGGAGTACATTAGTTTCAAGTATTTTCTAGCTGTTAACATATCATGTAGCAATAGTTTACAGTATTTAATATAACAGCTTCAAATCGTGAAACGTTGAGTAAATAATCTATAATCGATTGGGAAGTTAACCCTTTAAAGGATCTGCAATGCAGTGGCAGAACTACAATATGTGCCGCTGGTTTACTGCACGAGGGATCCATCCTTCGCGCGCTGGAGCGGTGGAATGCAGTTTCCGGCACTTATTTTAGGAGCCGGAACGGCGTTCTGGCATTTTTAGAAGCCCACCCACCGGATGTCAGGCCCAACTTCCACTGCCGCATCCCACTCCACAGCTGGGACCCCGGGGGGAGAGACAGGACTTTTTTTTAGTACTTTCACTGGGGTCTCACCAGTGCCTAGTTCAGCCACTGCTCTAATGCCTTTCTGCACCTGAAATAGGTAATACAATACTTGGCGGTTTTGTAGGGCAGGGATAAAAGCATACTCTATCTATCTATCTACCTACCTATCTACCTATCTACCTATCTACCTATCTACCTACCTATCTCTCTCTCTATCGATATCTATCTATCTATCTATCTATCTATCTATCTATCTATCTATCTATCTATCTATCTATCTATCTATCTATCTAATGGAAATATTGCTGTGACATGTCTTAGACAGGTCTGCAACCCCGCCTCTGACCATTATCGCCCAGCATACAGTGCTTCCACTGCAGCAAGGGATTCTGGGAAATCACATGCAAATGGGCACACAGTGCCAACTTTTGCTTCAAATCCATTTTAACATGGACCCTTATAAGCTTATGCTCGCTGCAATGCACATCTTTTCAGAACAGCCTGGGTTATATATATATATATATATATATATATATATATATATATATATATATATATATATATATATATGGAACCATGTTAAAAATGTGTGCTCATTTTTATGTCATTTCCCAGAATCCCTTGCTGCAGTGGAAGTGCTGTGTGCTGGGTGATAATGGTGAAAGGCGGGGTTGCAGACCTGCCTAAGACATGCAGATGAGCATACAGTTGTATATATATATATAGATATATATAGATATATAGATAGATAGATATATAGATAGATATAGATAGGCTGGGGGATCGCTCTTCCCCCGGCCTGCTCTACAAAAGGAGGAGATCCTTATCAACCATTGTTGGGCTTCACTCCCTCCCCTGCCCTGTGATTGACATCTGCCCATAGTGGCAGCTTAGGCCCAGCCCTAAAGCTGGCACCCAGCATTCCAACGTTAATTGGGCATGGCCGCCCCGGCCGTAAAGCCGGCGCCTACAGCCTGCAAAGCTGTTCTTGGGGCTCTACTTAGGGCGGACCCTAAAGTCCTCACCTGTTCTTTGTATCCCTGAGCCTCACACTGATGAGACCAAAAAATTGAAACGTCTGTCTATGAGTTTGGTTACTGGCTATGCACTTCTTTTACCCAGGCTGTGCGAAAAATCTGTATTATATTATAGTTTATAGGGCTCCCAGTTAAGATGGATTTGAAGCAAAAGTGACACTGTGTGCTCATTTGCATGTCATTTCCTAGAATCCCTGCGTGCAGTGGATGCATTGCATGCGAAGAGATATTGGGGAAAAGCAGGGTGGCAGACCTGTTTCAGACATGAATGTGCTCACAGGTGGTATTTGACAATGCAAAGCCTGCAGTACAACCAACTTCACACTGATGATACACATTAAGGTTGAAACATGTCTGTGTATCTGATTCCCATGCTGTGCTTTAAAGCTGTGTTAACAGCGAGCATTAGCTTATATGGGCTCCATGTATCAATGGTTTTTCAGACAAAAGGTGAAACATTGTGTGCTCATTTGCATGCCATTTCCCAGAATCCCCTGCTGCAGTGGAAGCACTGTATGCTGGGGATAATGGTGAAAGGCAGGATTGAAGACCTGCCTAAGGCTGCGGTCCAACTAAATACTACAGCGCACGCCTCAGCGTGCGCTGTACGATCAAGCCCCGCCCCCCAGTTACTCCGGTCCCAGTTTCTACCTTCTACAGGTTTTCAGGCAGGCAGGGGAATTTGAGTTTGGCATTCGCGACGGAGGCGTGGCCACGCCCCCGCCGGTGGTTCAGCCAATGAGGGCGAACCAGCCGCGGGACGTCATGGCCACGCCCCCGCAAACCCACAGCCACGCCCCCTCCCGTCGCAAACCTTCCCTCTCCCCTCAGACCGCAGATCGCGGTGCAGCAATGGTACATGCCATATTTATTTTTAATATGTTTTCAGTTTTCCTCTTGTGCTACCTTTTTAATTGATCAACATGAGTTATTTATAGGTTAAATGATAGTGTACAGAGCTCTTGAAACCTCATAAGTTTCTTTCTTTTTTTTTTTTTTTAGGTGTGCTGACACACAGCACCAAAGGCAGCAAAGCCAATGAGACTGAAGCTATTCTCTGCGTTTCCCAAAGACTAAACAATACCAGCACTTTTCTCCAGACTACTAGAGCCTAAAGGTAGTCACAAACGTCGAATCAAGAACAGGTTTGTTAAAATGTTGCATGCACACATGGTTTTTAAATCTGGAAACCACAGGCTGCTGCTTTAATGACCCCTAGGAAAGAAGATGGGAAAATGACGAGAAATATGTTTTGAACATGTATTTTTTTAGCATCACGGTATGCGGCTATTTGACTGATTTGCTTGCGATGTGCTAAGGGTTTACTGATAGGAGGAGGAGGTAGAGTTAGCAGTTACATAACACACACGTTAAAATAAGTGAGATGTATCAACTTTTGTGAGGTATCACTTTATTCACTTGTGTCAAAAATATCCTGTCTAAATTGGCATAAATCTCAGTTAGTCTCAGTATTAAAAACCTAGCTCCGTGTCATCAGAAGATCCTTTTCTTGTATTTGTTATTTGATCTAAAAAAACAAACCGTGCCTGCATTTCTGTGGAAAATCAGGGCTTGTAGAACAATACTTCTTTTTTGGGGGGATAATCAGTTAACACATACATTTCATATTAGAAGTGGATTTCTTCCATTCATATACTTAGAAATAAGGGCACTTATTTCGGGCATTTGCAAATTCATCACTCATCCCTCACAGACAAGAATAGGTTTGGGAATCGCTGGTGGTGATATTGCAATTACAGAACCAGCTTGACAACTAAAATATATAGTACCATGCAAGTTCAAAATGTATTTCTACCGAATACAACTGAAAACAACTCATTTCTGTTGAGGGCAGTTAAAAAGAAGTAGATCTGAGGAAGAGAGGAGAAATCTCAAACTTGTCCTAAAATATCAATTTGCTCAAATAAAAATACAGACGTGCACATTTATTTTGCACTATGATTAGGCCAAGGAATTCTTGAAACTTTGAATCTACAGTATCTGAACAGTATTAATTGCCATGGGTAGGGTCACCAGCTCTCAGAGTGTGTCCCTGGGAAAATCAATAAGAATGGGTGGCAAAGAGACACTGTTGGCTAACCCTGTTGCCATCAATTAGCAGTTAGGCGGTGTCTATATGAACAGGTGAAGCAGGAGGTTATAATATAGCAATACTGTTCTATTTCTAGTTTGGCCAGCTCCAAATGCCTGCATTATTTGCCAGTGACATCACCTGGCCAACCCTGATCCGCAACCTTAACACCGAGGTTAGTGGCATGAAACCGAACAAGATTACCAGACAAGAGAGGATTAATTGTGCGGGGGTGGAAAAATGGAGAACAGAAGACACGGGGCGGAACTGCATGCCAAAGGAATTTTTAAGGATTATGAGGACATTATTTGAAAGAGTTGAGAAATTGGCAAGTTTTCAGTTCTCCACACATTGTAATTGTCTGCAGAGTATAAACTTCTCTTTGTGCAGTGTTTTTTACCTGCAGGGTATATATGATTGGCACAGTGTCATCACCGTCTGTATTCTTCTTCTATTTTAACCCCCGTTCACCTTGCAAAGTCAAGTTCGCGGTACAAGTTTTCACACCGACGGCTTTTCTACACATTGGAGATGTCATATTAAAGTTTTCTTTTTTTCACATGCACTGTAAAACCTCCTTGAACTGTCCAAATTAAGGGAGAAAGTACTGTGTTCCCTATAGGACGGGAGGCTATGGGAAACAGACACGTTGAAAGAGGGTTTTCTTTTCACACCCTATTGTTACATTTTTTACAATGTTTTCTGGCATTGGAGGGGGGGAACATTTATACTATATGCAAAAAAAAATTCCCTTTGTCGGATTATAACATAAAAATGTCATGTGAACTAAACAGTGCTAAATCGTACCATGCTTTATGGCTTAGCCTCCCGTAATAAAAATGGCCCCAAATCATCAGTGATTTATTAATAAAAATGTTTTACCACAAAGTAATAAATTGAGTTACCTCTTGTTTTCAAGTACTGTATGTTCAAGGCATATAAGAGTTACGAAAGTGCATGGTTGCATTAAATGAGCAGTGGTAATGCAATAAACTTACAGACATTTCATGGACAGTCAGAGATAATATATAATTATGGGCCTAGGTAACAGTTACCGACAAGGATACAATTGTGTGAGAAGGGGTAGGATAGGCCTGCAATGTATTGTGTTAGAAGACTTTACTCCACCAAGTAACCAAGCAGCAAAAGGCTGATGGCCTTTTGGCTGCCAACAAAGGCTGTCCACCGTGGGGAGGTGTGTGGGGGGGGGGGTGGGGGGGGGTGGGGGGGGCTCAGATGTAGAATGAAGGGGTTCTGAATGAATTAAGCTGGGCTCTGAAATTCCTTTTCCCAGAGTCTTAAACACTGCAAAGGGTGGGGCTGACAATCACATAGCAGCAAGCAATCCCAGATGTTAACCCTTAGCATGCAGGTTCTGTGCAGAGGGCAGCAGCTCTTGGAGCACCCTTTCAGGTGTCTGCCTTTAGGGCGACGCAGATGTAGACTTTAGAGGTTCTGAAAATTGATTTTAGATGGTGTACACCCTGTGGAGCAGGGCCCTTCTTACCTGCTGTTCCAGTGTATATTAGAATTACAAACATGTTCTACTCCACCTGTCTTTTATTTTTCGTACCTCTTATTCCCCATTATGTAAATTAAACTTCAATAAAAATTCATGTTAAAAAAAAAAAACCCAAAAGTTTTTTTTTGCTTCTAAGGACCGTTGTACTGCATTGTGCAATATGTTGGTTCTCTACATAAAAAGGATAATAATTAAAACAGCAATAATAAACGGAGTGGGTTATGGTAATCCGTGATATGTCAATTTCTAAAGTCTGATACAGTGTATTACACAATATTAGCCTTTACAATTAGTTTGTATCCAGTGAGGCACATACAGAAATATCAGTGTTTTTTTTTCTGATAAAGCAAATACATTTCCTTTATCTGTATATTACTTCTTGATTTAAGAAGAGGCTTTAAGATAGGGGTGGCCAACTCCAGTCCTCAAGGAACGTCAACGGGTCATGTATTAGGGATATTCCTACTTCATTGAGCCACCTGTGCTGAAGCAGGCAATATCCCTAATACCTGACCTGTTGGTAGCCCTTGAGGACGGGAGTTGGCCACCACTGTTTTAAGAGGTTTGGTATTTTAAGAATTCCGAAACCTTCCTTTACCAAACTCTCCCTGGGCCACAAATTAATCATAGTCAAAACATGCTTTTAAGAAAGGAGGGATGCCATATAACAGCGTGCTTCTTCTTAGATTGCAGATAGTTTTACATGGTGTAACCTTTGAAGGAGAAATCTGACCTTGGCATATTACAGTAGCATTTAAGAAGTCTCTGTGTCTGAAAGCCTCATCCTGAAGCAGGCAGGTGTTCAGTTTCAAGATGATCAAAACACCCCTTTATTCTTCTTAGAGGTATTTTGACATCTGAAGAATAGTCTTTGTGTTTTTACAGGGCAAATCAATAACACCCTGGCCCCTCATTTGTTACTGTCTTACTACACGTAAAAAAACATCAGTGACATTTGACCTTAATGTGACATCATGTAGAGATGACATAAGTGGAGCTGATGATAATGACATCACAGTCTACATCTGCTATAGCAACATGGTTATCAGGATTTCGTTTTTTTCTAACGAATAAAGCTACAATAAATGTTTGAACCTCATGGTACATAAGTGGCACGGCCCTCCCGTGCGGTCATGTGACCATGGGGGTTATTTGACATGAAGCTAAGAGTAGGAGTCCTCCTGTTTGACTACTGGGCAGATTGCGTGCGGCACTCCATCGGAACGCAGGATGCCATCTAAGCAGGAAAAACAGACTTCTTTGGGCATGACACGGGGCCCACAGAATGCCAGTCCCAATCACGGACATCATGGGGCCCCAATGTGCTAGTGCCCATGACGTAGCGACAACGTACTAGGGCATCCAAAGGGTTAAGGTGGAATCCAAAGAGCGTTACCCCCTTTTTGACAGGATTTGCCTCTCCCCAAACATAGTGCCACATTTTAAATGGCACACGAACCACTAGTGTTTGCAAAAGACAGCATAGTTGTAGAGATGTAGTAGTTAATTTTGTGTTAAAGAAGTGTACAGATGTGTTGTTTTCGGGGCCACCGACCAACATACTGAAATCCGTGGCTCATCCACGGCACCAAAAACACAACATTTTGCGACCCTTGTGGAATAATGCTGAGGGCTTCTGAATGGGACCCCGCCGTGTTAATCCTTCGATTGGCCATCAACAAACCGATACTAACCTTTTATATGAGCTGCACAGTTATGTCCATCTTAGTCCCCCTCTACATGTGCTGTCCCCAGCAGCTCTGAAGGTAAGAAGCGGTCTGTCCCAAACCCCTGGATGATGTAGATGCCAGAATAATGTTCTCTACATAATGAGTGGAATACTATAGGACCATATGCGGTTATCTACATCATCAAGGGACAGGACATACATTTAACACTATCAGGTCCCTAGATGACATAGATGACCAAATATGGTCCTATAGTATCCCCCTCATGATGTAGAGACCCACGTTTGTGCATCAACATTTTAAATGGCACATGAATCGCTGGTTCATGAAGAATTATTCATTCCAAGGGCAGCACAAAGGACACAGGGTCAACCCTTAAGGTTGGAGGAAAGGAGGTTTCACCAGCAACAAAGGAAATGGTTCTTTACAGTAAGGGCAGTTAAAATGTGAAATTAATTACCCATGGAAACTGTGATGGCAGATACAATCGATATGTTCAAAAACAGGTTGGACATCTTTTTAGAAAGGAAAGGTACACAGGGATATACCAAATAAGTAAACATGGGAAGGATGTTGATCCAGTGAGTATTCTGATTGCCAATTCTTGGAGTCAGGAAGGAATTAATTTTTCCCCTTATGAGACATCATTGGATAATATGTTACTGGGGTTTTTTGTTTGCCTTCCTCTGCATCAATATATTGTAAGTACAGATATAGGATAAAGTATCTGTCATCTAAATTTGACATAGGTTGAACTTGATGGATGTATGTCTTTTTTCAACCTCATCCACTATGTAACGACATCATCCAGGGGGTTGGGATAGACTGTGGGCCACTTGTTACCTTCAGAGCTGCTAGGGACAGATTCACAGCTTATCTACAAGGTTAGGATCGGTTTCTTGATGGCCCAACAGAATTAATGCTGCAGAGTCCTATTCAGAACCAGGGACCCCGCAGAGTTAATCCTCCCAGGCCGCTTACTTTTTTCAGGGCCGTGATCATGCGCACCTGCACCTCGGTCCATCGGCCACAAGCGATAGCGGCACCAAAAACAGTAAGTCTAGCTACACCTGTATGTACTGTACATTACAGGATGCAATCTTCTTCAGACGCTTTTGCAGCTCGGGCTCATTTTTCCTAATAGAATTGGTGGCCCTACCCCTTATTAATATGACCTGAGAAACACTGTTTCTTCTACACCCAGTTTTCTGCCTCCTTTTGTGGTCATGGGGTTTCAAATGCGGAGATGCTTGCTTGTGAGACAATGCTATTGTTAGTGCATCTGGACTTCCACAGGCAGTGTTTATGGTATTTTCCAGTGTCTTGAGGTGGCTTCTGTACATTGTCCAAGTTTCAACTCTATACAGTAGTGTTAGGCTTATGACTGCTTGATAATCCATAAGCTAAATTTTGGATTGGATGTTGCCATCTTTGAACACCCATTTCCTTTTTAGTGTTTTGAGCCGATGTTGTATTTCTTCATCGACGTCAGCTTTCTGTGGGAGATGACTTCCAAGATATATGGAAATGCTCAATGTTCTCCGCAGTCTCCCCATAAATCTGAATTGCCAGAGCTGGGGAACGTTCAATTAGAGCTTGTTGATCGAGAACCGTAGTCTTCTGACTGTTAAGAATAAGTCCCATTTCCTGATGTGTTTCGGTAAAAACATATATGATGGCCAGAGGATTCAGTATAGAATGAGCAAACACTACAGTATCAATGTCAATGTACTGGAGCTCGATAACTTCGGTCAACAATGGCCATATAAAGATGTTTTTTGATCTTGACATTTTTCCTGCTACTGGTGAGCAGTGAAGATCCCGTCAGTTGTGCTTCTTGATGACCTTAAGTTGGATTCTAGAAGCAGCTTTTAAGGAAGTAGAAGGAGTCAGTTCTGAAGAATCAATCTTGACAACAATCTTTTCTGAAGTAGAAGATGAAGAGGAGCGCACGAACCGGAGGGAGCAGGAAAGGACCCAAAATCAAAAATATATTAAAAAAGGTACTTTATTGTGTCATGAGGCCCATCCAACGCGTTTCGAACATCACTGCGTTCTTTATCAAGAACGCGGTGACGTTCAAAATGCGTTGGATGGGTCTCATGACACAATAAAGTACCCTTTTTTAATATATTTTTGATTTTGGGTCCTTTGCTGCTCCCTCCGGCTCGTGCGCTCCTCTTCATCTTCTGCATTCCAGCATTGGAAGTTGCACAGCCAGCCACACCAAGGAACGTGAGTAATGATTGCTACAGGGTTACCTACCAATGAGATTGATCGTGGGTGATCTTGCACTACCCACTACCTGTCTTCAGGAGGACTGTTCCCATATTGTTAGCTGCATTACCACTACTTTACATTTGTGATTGTGGATTTCCTTTGATGTTGGTTCTGGCACTATATCATCATTTGACCTGGCATTTGAGCGCTCTGCTACCTCATCTATCTTGCAACAATCTTTTCTGTATTAGATAGCAGGGCAATCCCTCGGTAAATTCAAAGTTGGACTTTCTTGAAGATTGTCCCAAATCTCTGAGGATGCAATACCATTCAATAGACTTACTAGAATTCTGCTGAACTTCCCCTGAGGAAGAGAATAGTAAGGTCTAACAAGCTTGCGATGAACAATAAAGAACTGTGTTGTTGGTTCATGAGCAAGTTTCATAACCTGCAAATGAAAATATACTTGGGGAGAGAGCATCACTTTGAAACCTAAAGGAGGAGTATTATGGAGACAGATAATTTTTAGGTTAGGGCACTGACCTTACAGAGTAAAGGATACCGTAGGTGGTGCCGGAAACAT
The DNA here is from genome assembly GCF_040206685.1 of Ascaphus truei. Taxonomy (NCBI): domain Eukaryota; kingdom Metazoa; phylum Chordata; class Amphibia; order Anura; family Ascaphidae; genus Ascaphus; species Ascaphus truei. The sequence goes on from NC_134485.1 coordinate 24,874,260, forward strand.
GAATGAAGACACAGGATGCCATCACAGATAACTGGACTGCGTTCATTCTTGTTGTCCACGTGAGGGAGAAATGTCTTGTATCAGTATGACTCTGGGTGCTACAATAATGAAATTACTGCACAATTCTTTGCTCAATTGATTATGATCTTATTACAAATGTTTTCATTGGATTTTTTGATGTGTTACGTAGTTTACTATGCAGTTTATGTCAGTGTCAATATTGATGCACAAATAGCAATATGTTTTCCTGGCTGTCCCCATGTCAGCCTCGTAACGGCATAGTAGGGGATCTCACAAGAGTGATCGCAGTGACGTCAGTGGAGGGAAAAAGTGGCGGAATTTAAACTGATTAGCAGACAGACACTGTCGCTGCTCTGCTACTCTGCAGAAAGATAACGGATGCACAGAGGACAGCACACACTCTGAGAAGCCTGCTCAAGTGCTGCAAAGTAAGGTGTAACTGCTGCATGCCTTACCTAATTACATAGGCACTGCTTAAAGAACCTCCAAGCCTATCAGATACTAGCCAGGATACATCATGGATACAAGCTCTTCAAAGAGTTCTCTTATGAAAGTCCCATGGGAAGCCCAAGGGAGAAAGTAGTAGTGCTATTGTGATTTTTGTTTTATAAAAGAGATGGCTGTAATTACTGATATTCATGTTATGTCAGTACGCCAGGGCTACAACAGGAGGATACTGTGACAATATGGGCAATGAGGCTCTTATAATAAAGCTGAAGCCCAGCTATTGCCCTATCGTCTGGATGAATATACACGGTCGGCCTGGAAATATATCCTATTGTGGCTCATCTGGCCAAATATATTATGTGAAGGTAAGTGTAAATCTTTATTTTCTGTGTCTAATGTAACTGCAAGCATAAAAATGTGTTTTAAAGCACAGCCAAAGTCTCTGAACATGCAGGGCTGAGAAACCCTTTGTTCAGCCCATGTCTGGAGAAATGGCTATGCTGGGACTGTAGGGGGAGGGTGTACACTCAGTCCTGGGTATCTGCGACTGAGGGCAAGGCCATTGTTCAGATCAGACTGAGTCATCAATCTCCACAGGAGGTATCCAGCTGAAACTGGACCCTGAGGTTTTAAGACCCAACTGAATCAGACATTAGTGGTTAGTTGGTTCTACGATTGGCCCACATAGCATCTGTGCTGTTATTGGTCCCACATGCAGCATCCACTCTGTGATTGGTCACCACTATTTCTCCATGATTTCGTATGGAGATCAAAATCTAGGAAAGGGGCGGTCGATCTCAGACCACAGGCCATTCCTGGACTGGCATGGAGATGGACTAAATGGTGTTCTCTGAGGTTGTGCCAGAGACACCCCAAGCCGAGGATGCGTGCCTTTCTGAAGCAGGAGATTTAAACTTGACTGCTTGCATCTTGCAGCCAGCACTGCCTGGAGTTCCCGATCCCCCACAGGAGTGGAAGCTGCATTGGGCAAGCCCTTTCAATCACACTGGGCAACTAGGACTGCTGGTATTCCCCCAGTATTCTCAGTTTGGTGTGAGTATACATCTGTTAGGTAACTTTGTGCTGTGTCTGTTGGCTCTGCCCAAAATAAACACCCGTTTATTTGATCTCTGTGTTCTTTCTGGTGCTTGATCCGGGGAAGAGTCCTGGTCTCCCATGATAGATAAAGTGACCAAAGCACCTACAGAGCCGACAGTCAGGAAAAAGGCCACGAGGAAGATAAAACATTGTGTAGCTTGTGAAAAGCCAGCATTGGAAAATAATACTTTGTGAGGTTTGCCTTAAAGTTGCGGCAAAGGAGCCAGTTCCGCCCATGTCGGAGTTCATCTCATGGATGAATTAAGCAGTAACCCAGGGCATTGAGGCAGCTTCTTCGAAGTTTACAGAGGCCAGTGGGCAAGACCACAGGACTCCTCTTCTGAGAATTCAGAGGACGAACAATTCAGCTGGATGGAGCTGGAAATGGAATCATTAGACTATGAGCTTTCAACAGAGGAGTCATCTACCTTTGATGTATAGCTCATAGACCCGCTTCTCAAAGCAGTAAGAGAGATCTTACAGATCAAGGATGAGCCTTCCCCTTCAGAACCTAGGAATCGCCTGTTCAGGAGCCTACATAGGAAGCCAAGAACCTTCCTGGTTCACGATGAGGTGAAGGATATGACCAAGGTGGAATGGTCCCAGCCGGACAAGAAAGCATCCTTGACTAGGACAATTTCAAGAATGTACACATTCAAGGAAAAAGAAGTGGAAGCATGGGATTCTCCCCCAAATGTGGAGGTTTGCCAGAAGAACAGCCCTGCTTGTAGATGATGCAGCCTCCTTTTGAGATGCTATGGACAGGTGGATGGAGAACGCCTTGAAGAAATCATTTTCTGCTGCAGGCGCAGCATGCAGGCTAGTGATATACCGGGTACCGGGTAGTTACCCGGCGGCTTTTCAGCTACCCGTAAATTACCCGGACCCAACAGCTGGAAAGTGGACCCGGCGCCGGGTATCCGGGTAATGTCAGGGTAGTTGAAAAGTATCTCTTACTTACCTGCTGGAAGCCCGCGGCGACATCTGAACAGGTAAGCAGTGGTGCGGGGGCGGTGGGCCAGCGTCAGTGTGGAGCCCGCGCGGATGCTGCAGGACTCCATAATGCACGGTGAGCTGGGACCATGTGACTAGAGCAGGAGAAGAAGCTTTCCTATTGGACAGCCGCCCCACCGCCCCCGCAACTCTGCTTACCTGTTCAGATGTTGCCGCGGGCTTCCTTCACCTGAACTTCCGATGACAGCGCACGCAGGGCCCCCCTCTCATGCCGGCAAGCGCCGGAAGCTGAGCCAAACTTACTTCCGGCACGGTGATGTCACAGAGGCCTGTCACGCTCAGCATCAGAAGCTCGGCATGGGACAGAGTGAGGGAGAGGCTTGCAATTGGGGGAGATGCGGCTGTGCCCTCCCGAAACCACCTGGCCTGGTGCACTTGTCCCTGCTGTTCCCCCCCTGTTGGCGGCCGTGATGTCATGGGCAGTAAAGGTGCAGGCTTCCCACGCAGAATTATGCATGGTGGAAGTATGGAGTTCATTTAATATGTTTATTAAGTATTATTCTTTGGACGTACAGGCCTCAGCAGACGCATACTTTGCAAGGAAGGTCCTGCAGTCATTTGTCACCACTTATAATAAAAGATCATATTTAAGTTAACCGGAGTGTGATATTTTATTCTAGGACCCCCACTTTCTTTTTATGGGTACTGCTTTGGCAAGACCCAATGGGGACCAATGCCATGGGGACAACCAGGAAAATAGAAAATTGATACCCAATTTACTCTCATTTTCTTTTCCTGAAGAGTCCTTCCATGGCAGTGCTCACCAATTTCCACCCAAAGTTTAGATCTAAAATGAGGATAATGTTTCTAGTTGTACATTTCAGCTTTTATAGGGCGACTACATGGGGAGGTAAGGAGGGGCTATTTATAGGTCTTCCCACAGGTAGAGTTTTCTGTCCTTTCTCTACAGCAGGGTGGAACTTATTCCCATTAGTGAGCACTGCCATGGATGGACTCTCCAGGAACAGAAAATTACGGTAAATTGGCTATCGGTTTTCTATTTCCATAATGGTGTTGATGGGAGTTAAAATCTGGGAAACTTTGATATATTATCCCCTTACTTTCTAACTTAAGCTTTGGTAACTTAATATAAAAAATACCGTTAAACATACCCTAAATTATAAAAAAAATAAATGTTAAAGACAAATGTATTACGTGACTAAATGGTTTCATTTTATTGTAACTCCAAAGTGCCTTTGTGGGGCATTAACCCCTTAGCTGCAAGAGTTGCCTCTTCAGAGTTAATTGTGATGGATTATGTTTGCACCAGCCCAGAATTCCGGGAAAAACAGAGAACGATTCATAATACTATTTGCTCGGAAACGTGTGCTTTTGGCAAAAGGGTTATTGTGGTAGGATGATATTTGCTTATCTTTGGGATTGTTTGGAGACCAAACCACAAACACGTTGAGTAAAACAACTGAGGTCAGACAGTGCTAGCATACTCCAGAAACATACAATTCTGGCTTACCACAAAAACCTCAGGCTGATAGACTGTCCTACCTATACAAAGGAGTTCAGCAGTGCTCGGAATGGAGTTTGTGAATGGAATCTTAACGTGCTGTATTGTACATGTTGTCTTTACCTGTCTGTTAAATCTGTATATATTCTTGTAAGCAAGGGTCGTTTAGTTCAATTATTTGGCCACATTTCTTTTACAGGTGCAGCAGTGTTAGGACCTACAGCTGGGCCACAATGTGACGTGGTTGCAGGCTTAAAATACTTTGGCAAAAGAATTGAACTAAATGACCCTTGCTTAAGAGAAGATATACAGGCAAGTATTTAACTATATTTAACTATTAACTGTCAATGTTTAAATTAAATGTTTAATTAACATTAAAATGTCAAGTTAGATGTAGCACTAGACCTTTTTCGTCTTTTGTTCTATACATGAGGTCACAATCCTAGTAGCTCTCTTTTGACACAATATATGTGATGTGGTGGATTTGGGTCGTGAGTTTACGGGGGCTGTGCGTGTTTATTACCTGTCTGTATATGTTCTCAAAAAAACACACAGAGGAAAATATCCTTGCAAGAATATCGTTTACATTTTTGGTATTGAACTTACTTTTTGAAGACATGTGATGTATCGTGGTTAAGGTATTAGTCAAAAAGGCACACGCTTGTGGATTGTATTTCAACTTCAGCCAGGTATGGTTACTGTGTGTGATCTTGGGCAAATAACTTTATTTCCTTATACAACAATGGTGCTTTCTCACTTCTCCTTTTGGTGGCTGTCATAATGTAGACCAGAGCATACGACTTATGCTTCTGCGTTTCCACCTGCCAGGGTGGTTGTATAAATGCTTTGGAAGTATAACTGTGTAATTGTAATGCCCTGGAATTTAAATGCTCTATATGATTAATGTTGAATCCAAAAAATGACGAGGGAGCGGGGTGCATCGTGAATAATATGTGAAAGAAGCTTTAAAAAAAAAAAAAAAGGCCACACAACAGTATTGATGGATTACAAAAATAAAAATCCTTCAATGGTTATACTCACATTTAGGGTATTGATGCTTTAGAATGAGCAATAGTTAATATTGAGCGCGTGCAGTAAGGTGTCCGGGAAATACGTTTTGGCGTAGTTACACCTACTAAAATACAAAAAGGGTCAAACTGCACACTCGTCTTAAAATTAAAAAGAATGTATTGAAAAATCAACGTTTCGGAATAAAACTAAAACTTTATCAGGACTGAACGATTTGGTCCTGATGAAGGTATAGTTTTATACCAAAATGTCGTTTTAAGAAAAATAAATTCAATACAGCCGGTTCTCGTTTATCCTACAAAACCGGCGTCGGATAACGGACCGTCGTATTGCAGGTCCATGTTAATCCGCTGGGGTGAGCATCGGATAAGCGGTTCCGACGTCGGAGAATGCCTGTGTCTGTGCTTTGCCTGGGTCTGTGCTGTGCCTTTGCCTGTGCTTTGCCTGTGTCGTGTCTGTGCTGTGTATGTGCCTGTGCCTGTGTCTGTGCTGTGTATGTGTATGTGCCTGTGTCTGTGTCTCCATTCTCCAAGTACTTGTACTTTCACTTGCACCATATTTGTATTGTGAGAACCTGGTTTCGGAGCGCCCCATGAACATTGTGATCACGAGAAAGTAAGTTTATACAGTTACTTTGTGTAAAAATTTAAAAAGGTTGATTATAACCTTTGGGGATTGATCGTGTCTACAAATTCTGTGTACAGTCCTTCATGAACACTACATCAATTACATTACCTGCAGACCTGTCAACACTCATAGAATATTCTGTGCGTCTCACTGATTTATAACATCAGTGCTCCCATGGACTTCAGTATAGTCTCACTGCTGAAAGGTTTCAACACTATTATAATAGGCTGAAGGAGGGGCTCTGTGATTAAAGGCACTGACTGATAATAATAATAGCATGTTCTTGTATAGCGCTGCTAGTTGTACGCATCGCTTTACAGAGACATTTTGCAGGCACAGGTCCCTGCCCCGTGGAGCTTACAATCTATATTTTTGGTGCCTGAGGCACAGGGAGATAAAGGGAATTGCCCAAGGTCACAAGGAGCCGACACTGGAAATTGAACCAGGTTCCCCTGCTTCAAACTCCGTGCCAGAGTCAGTGTCTTTACTCACTGAGCCGCTCCTTCAGCAAGAATCACTGAGTTTAAAGCAGGGAAAATGGTTGTGTCAGCTCCTTGTAACCTTGGGCAGTCACTTTATCTCCCTGTGCCTCAGGCACCAAAACATAGATTGTAAGCTCCACGGGGCAGAGACTGTGCCTGTAACAATCCTGTGTGCTGCGTACCACGCGCTATACTGCAATTGTGAAGCGCTTTGTATCCCATTGGGAGAAATGCGCTATATGAAGTAAAGTAATTATTTTCTAATTTAATGTAACATATTTTGGTCCTTGGTCCTTGGTCCTTGGTCTGCAAGGGTTGACTTATGTTTAGCACTTTATCCCATTGAAACCATTCTTTTGTAATAATAATAATAATAATATTACATATGAAGTTAAAGGTAATACAGTATCATTCAAATCAGCCGCATGCCTATGCTGTTGGAAGTGCTAGACATCTAGTCAGCATTACATAACAATAAACCAGGAATAACCAGTATAACTGTATGACAATGCCTCCTCTAGCTGCACATTGTGCCTGTAGTTGATATTAACTCAGTTCCACAGACTTTTCTGCCCAATGCTTTCATAGATACAGATGTTAGTAACATTTGCATTGGTTTTGCCATGCAAATTTTTGGCATGCAGTTTATGGGTTGTCACAACACCTAGTTTGCCTGTACGGCAAAACAAAGCTTGAACTACTAAAAAAATCGTAAAAAGAACAGAGAAAAGGACTGGAATCACTACTACTGCTAAATTCAATATGACCCACCGAGGCCTAGTTTTACACTGGATTGATAAACACGGGGGGCCTATTAATTAAACGGTGATGTTCTTTTTATATTGTATTAGGGGAAGATTCCCTAAGTACCCCCGCAGAGAATCACACAGTTAATGCCAGATCTGGGTTGAATGCCACACACCAGCGCTTGGCGAATCCTGGCATCCATTTAAATAGCATTTTTGCCCTGTTCATTTAAAAAAAAAAAAAAAAAAAAATCTGTAGTGAAAAAACATACTTCTTCTCTTGCAGAGCTACCTCTGCTTTCTTTAGTGAAATCACTTTGTTTTCTATCCTGATGCAACTTATTAGCAAAATGAAGTATTCACACAAAACTCAGTAAACTATACAAACCTGCAATGTAGGAATTGGCAGATTCAGTTTTGCAAGTGTTTATCTCATGCTCAATGCAGGCAACATATTGTACATAGGTGGCATATGTACTGTATATAATCAGTGAGACACACAGTCTAACTTGAGATTAACTAGGTGATAACAATACTTAAAAAATCAATACATATATTAATAATCATACTGTATTAACTTCTTGGTAACCAAACTGGCAATAGCTCAATAAGGGCATTAAGCTCCATAAAGTGATAATGTTTTGGCATGTAGAATTCCTATAATTCGTATTAAATACTGTACTAGTAAAAAAGCTGCGTTTTATTGTGTAACGGATTTTCTGACCTGGCTGACCCACCCAATCTCATATTGGCCCCTGTGGTCTATCCAGTCCCCATTACATGGTCGTGTCTGGTGGTGCACCTGTTGGCAACAGGACTCCTGAGTCTCCCGCATGATGGTGTATGGGGAATGTCAACTCAGACAGGCAGCTGAGGTAGTGTGCTAGAGTCCTACCTACATACAGTGCAGCGCCTCCACCTCATCAGGATCTCGGCGTCCGCCAGGAGATGGTTCTGATGAGGAACTCCTCGGTGGTGCCTTCCGCTGTGGAGTAACTTCATACTCACACATTGGGGTTCTTGTGAACAAGGGCATCTTTATTGATGATGGTATAGGCAGACTGCCCCTCACAGCAAACAGCTTAGCCGCTCATCTTCTTCTGTGCTCTCCGTTCAGAAGATTTGCCCTCCCAATGGAGTTGGATCACCTCTCCCCTCATGGAGATCACCACCTGTGCCAGGTCCCTGGACACAGTGTAGGCCCTGCCAGCCTTACTGCTGCAGGCCAGACCAATTGCTGTAGAATTACTTGATTAACGCAGTGACTTTGAACTTAAACTGCAGCCATAACTAACACACTTGCACACTAACTTTGGGCAGTGCTGTGTCTTATATACCAAGGAAATAGCTCCACCTCCTGTGTCACTAACAATGGACACAGGGTCTGTTACCACTCCCCTCATGTACATATGACACCTCACCAGGGTGTGAGGGCAAACCTCCATGATTGATGCTGGCAATCCTGTATACTTACCAGGCTTACTGCCAGCATGAGAGAGAACTGTATACCATTTTTACCACTTGGATATATTCTCCCCCAGGTGAATCCCAACGTTCCGTCTGGGACCTAAATTTGTTAGACCTTCTTCCAGGAAGCACTGCAAAACATAGCAACATAATTATCGTTCAAATTTCCATGATACAGTTCTCATGATAATTAACAGCTACAATGCCGCCTGGCCAGCAGTTGCCACTGTTCCTGAAGCGGACCCCATTACCTCTGTACCTAATAGTAGTGCCTATGGTCTGGCTTCTTCACCTCCCGACCAGCATTATCCTTAACTGTTACGCTGTACTCCCGGGGTAACCCATTCTCCGGGCGGTACTCTACCTTATGCATGTGAACATTGCACCCAATGCTCCATACCCTCATTAACTGAGAAATTCATTCTTCTGCTCTATGCCCAGTGCATTCTCCACCCTTGGACCGGATGTACTCCTCTATGGTCTCTCTCAACCACCCATGCCTTTGGTCCTCTATCTCCTGCATAAGAGGTTCAGGAACGTAAGGGTACTCCAACCCGTGGGATTTCTTGTACCTTGTCACTATGGCCCTTTCAGCCCGACTCGTCCTAATTAACCTGGCGTTGCCTGCGTTACCTGGCAGCACCCATGATAAGGGTTCAGCTAGTGCTACGGGGTCCCGTAACCTGTCTGGTCCTTTGGGATCCACCACTCCTGAACTGATGTTATACCACCTCAATCTCAGTTCCTCCTGATGAGCCTCCTCCGTGAATTCTCCTGGTGCCCACCAGTAATCTACAACCCCATCCTGTCTTAAGATAAACCTGGTACGATCTATCCATGCCTCATACCCTTCAAAATTGGGGGCCCACCACCTGGTTTCCTTAACCTCCTCTGGTACCGCTATGGGACCCTCGCCTTCCTCTAACTCTCCCCCGGAGGATATCCCCGAGGTACCCGTTGATCTTGAATTGGATCCCAACCTTTTGGGCCTACTGGTAACCTTGACACTAATAGAGCTAGGGCAATCACTCGAAACAGATACCTGTCGCATATACCTTCCCCTACCCGACCCATCATCGGACGTGAAACATTCCCTAGAGTCCAAGTTTTCCCCAGTCCTTTCATCGGAGGTGGCTCGGGACTCCCCAGATAACCCTTGGCTCGATGGTGACCCGTAGGAAAAGGTGATAGGGGTCGGAGCTTTAACTATGGCCGGGGGTTGGGCATATGGGAATATGGCAGGCATCCGCAGGGCTATGACCCGCATCTCTCCGCTACCTGGCCCGGTGCCATCGGACTGGCCTCCCGGTTCTCCCGTCTCACTGCTCCCAAGCTTCCGCAGAGCCTGCCAGCTCCTCCCAGATCCAGGCTACTCCTCCCAGTGCAGCAACTTGGTCGCGAGGACGCTGCCATCTTCCATCCGGCTCCGCTGTGCCCACCGGAAGTGATGTCATGGATCTCGCGGGACTCGCCGGTGCCATCTTGCGTTGGGTTCCCAACCGGAACCTCTTCCTCCAGAACGACATCCGCCGCCGGAAGTGATGGTTCTGCTCTCCGCTCCACTCGGGCCCGGACTAGGCCTCTCTCCGCCATTGCCACCACCGGCGCCTAAGGAGGGCAAAGGTGTCGCTTACCGCTCCGTCAGCGTGGTAGGGTTCCTTTTCCGCCATCCGCTCCGCCAGTCCCCACGGCCGTGGGACTCCGCCTCTCAGGTTGTCGCTGCACCGGTGACAAGAGACTCTGCTCTGCCACAACACAAGCGATTGCCGGTTCTTTCACAGCACCGCTGTAGTGGTCCGCCGGTTGGAGCGTCCTCGTCCGAGGAGTCAAGCTACGACCCAGGGAGTGGCACTCCCGTCGGGGACCGTTGATGAGGTTCTTGGCTCTCACCTCGTCTACAGGCCCCTTTATCCTCTGGCTCCGTCTTGATCATGAGGAGCGATCCCCCTGCACCGGAATCTACAGGCTCTCTCCAGGCCGCACCCGGGGCTTCAGCCGTCAGCATGGCTGTGTCCGCCCCCGCCTCCACGGTCTGTCCGGGCACAAATGATTGCACAGCCCATAAATACTGGATACCACATTGCGGGTGTCAGGAATCGGCGTTCTCCTCGCTCCCCACACAGAGCACTCCCTCCCCGCTGGGAGCCCATGGACACACAAAACAATCCTGCCTTACCGGCCTCCACGGCTCCTCGCCCCTGCCGCCGTCGCGGGATCACTCCCCTCTGCGATTCCTCTGCTCAGCGCCGGGCGCGACCACGCCCTCCTGCACGCACACCTGCACCATCCACTGGCTCGGTTCCCACGCGTACACGAGTTACGGAGCACGCTCAGTCTGCACACTCTTATTCCCGTCCCCCGGACCTCAGGCTCCTCCCCCGCACACTGCACGGGCATACTCAGGTTACTAACAAGACTCACCTGGCCTGTTATGCCTGCACCAATCTGCAGTGTCTCCCTGTAGCTCTTCCTGTCCCGCCACCGTTCCTAATTGGACCTTCCTGCTTTATCTAGCTCCTCTCTGCTCACAGTCTTTGCTCGACATAGTCTCTGTATGGAAGTACTTCTGGATTCTCTCAGTGTTTTCACAGGTTCTGACGCGGCTCGTACGACTACCCCCTCTGGCTCTCGATCTCGGCACTCCTTGGACAACGCTCACTCTGGTAACCCCTTGAACACGGCTTGGACTACGACCTATCTCCACTCTCCACTCCCTGACTTCGGCAAGGCATCATTCACTCTATCTCTACAACCGGTACCGGCAAGTATTGTCTACCTTACTACACCTGGCCTGGCAACACTTCATACCACACTCCGGACACTCTCCCTTCGCTGCGGGTGCGTGTATTACCACTTCCCCCTTCAGCTCAGGGGACGGGTCTGGTCTGCGGGCAGCACCGGCGTAACAGCGGGCATCTGGACGTGGTACTGACAGAACCACCAGGCAGCCGACACTGCATGCACAGGCACTTGACCGTCTCCTTCCCTCCAGCTCGGAGCTCCAGGAAGCCTCCTGGAGCCGAGTAGGGATGGGCAGAAATGTCCAGATCTTCCTCGCTTTAGCAGGCCATGTTGCTCACGGGAGACACTTTTTGCAGTTGTCTTCCCAACAGATCAGTTCCTCGCAACTGAAGGGCAGGGGCTGGTTTGTTAACTCCTCCTTCTTCTAGCTCCATCCTCATTTGACAAAGCTGGAAACCACTCCCCCTGGTCGATATTAGAGGAGGGTCCCACAAGTTCACAGGGTGACCCAGCACTAGGGCTGAGCTTGTTACTGTCATGAGGGCGCGGCCGCAGCCTTCGCGCCATACCTCCCATCAGTGTGGGGTTTTTCTTTTGGCGCCACTCCCTGCCAACTCTCTGCAACTTTTGCATTAGCAACATTTACTGCAATCGGCCCACGCGGTCTGCCAGGGAAGCGGGAACCGCCATCTTGGTTTACATTGCCAATCACTCTAGCAACTGAGGTAGCTCTTTGTGTATTGCTCGCCATCTGGCAAGCAGATCCTTCATCTCCACCACACACCACCACAATGTCCTCACTACTGTCCTCTAGGGTATCACCCCACGGTCCCAGACAGGACCAAAACGGTGCGGCCACTGCTTTCGCGCCACTCCACTGCAGGCTAGCCAAAGTTACTTCACTAGCTTGCTCTTCCGTGGAACGCACACCACGTGCGCTCCCTCCATCTGCCTCCGTCCGCCATCTTGGACCTTCTACGCCGCGCGGATCCTCCATTCTTGCGGTCGCCATTTGGGTACTGTAATTGCGGTTATTGTACATGGAGCTCCTCTCTGCGGGGCAGCCGCCATACAGATACAATAAAGATTGCCTGATGCACAACCTTGTGTACCTAATGTAGGTCTGACTCGTGTTGCACTACCTCAGGCTAGACTCACTCTCTCTGTGTATGCTGTGTCTCTCCTTTCTCTCCAATCTGTGCTCTCAACGATAAGTGGTCTGGAATGGGCTAGAGTACTCTGGCTTCTCCATGCAGTACTGGGGCGTCTACCTACTGTTGGTCAGTCTAGCGCAGACCCTCTCCAGGATTCCTGACCTCTGTTAACAGGCTATCCCTTTAGGCATCCTACCAACTAGCACTACCTCAAGGTGACTAGGACCCCTCTCCTAGCCCCTCTCCAGACCCACTAACTCCTTCCAGGCTCCCAGGTCATCCCTGCGGTCTGACAACTCCATCAGCCCCCCAGACTACCCCTAGGTTCCGTCCCAACACAGCACTGACTGGCAGCATACACTCTCCTGTTTCCCAGTGTGCCTAGCAAAAGCCTGTCCTGTTGACAGGTATCTCAGCAGCGCCTCCAAATGTAACGGATTTTCTGACCTGGCTGACCCACCCAATCTCATATTGGCCCCTGTGGTCTATCCAGTCCCCATTACATGGTCGTGTCTGGTGGTGCACCTGTTGGCAACAGGACTCCTGAGTCTCCCGCATGATGGTGTATGGGGATGTCAACTCAGACAGGCAGCTGAGGTAGTGTGCTAGAGTCCTACCTACATACAGTGCAGCGCCTCCACCTCATCAGGATCTCGGCGTCCGCCAGGAGATGGTTCTGATGAGGAACTCCTCGGTGGTGCCTTCCGCTGTGGAGTAACTTCACACTCACACATTGGGGTTTTTGTGAACAAGGGCATCTTTATTGATGATGGTATAGGCAGACTTCCCCTCGCAGCAAACAGCTTAGCCGCTCATCTTCTTCTGTGCTCTCGGTTCAGAAGATCTGCCCTCCCAATGGAGTTGGATCACCTCTCAACTCAGGGAGATCACCACCTGTGCCAGGTCCCTGGACACAGTGTAGGCCCTGCCAGCCTTACTGCTGCAGGCCAGACCAATTGCTGTAGAATTACTTGATTAACGCAGTGACCTTGAACTTAAACTGCAGCCATAACTTACACACTTGCACACTAACTTTGGGCAGTGCTGTGTCTTATATACCAAGGAAATAGCTCCACCTCCTGTGTCACTAACAATGGACACAGGGTCTGTTACCACTCCCCTCATGTACATATGACACCTCACCAGGGTGTGAGGGCAAACCTCCATGATTGATGCTGGCAATCCTGTATACTTACCAGGCTTACTGCCAGCATGAGAGAGAACTGTATACCATTTTTACCACATGGCTACAATTGTAATTATCTCCCCATATCCCATGAATTTAGCCTGAGCTTATCTCAGTTTAATAACAATCTTAGTCAAGATAACAATGGAAATTTGAGACAACTAAAAGGAAACCTATTATATATTAAAAAAAAAAAATGTTATTACCAATCAATGTATGAAAAAAAAAAATGTGTTGCTTTAACAAACATGATTGATTTCTCCAATTTGATGAATATTTTCTCCTGATTAAAAAACATATTTTTTTTAATGAGAAATTCTTGAAACATTGTAACTGTTCATACAACAACGCAATGATCCCCTTACATCAGCACCTCCACTCCAAATATTTGGTTTGATATTTCGTTTTGATGATGACGGTGATTGAAAGGACAGCCTCATAAAATAAAGATTAGAAGTACTTCTATTGCCCGTGAACATTGTGGTCAAGCATGGCTTTTGTACTGTGGGTTTTGATCCTGTGCTTGGTTCAGTTTTAATTACAATGCTCTGGCAGTTGTAGCCGCAGAGACCATTGATGGGTGATTATTTGCGGTCACGTTACTGCAGGAACCGTTACACAGATACAGCACTTTATAGATTACCGGACCTGCAGTGAGTCGGGAAATACTCCAGCTGGAAGAGATCTCCACCCCCTTTTCCAAACCTGTGGCCCGGCTCTGAGCCGGCATGTTCCCAGCTTATTAATGAGGAGCAGCAGCAAGTAAAAGCTGATTTTGATGCAGGAAGTTAAAGTTAATATACTCGTTAATCCTACTAAATCAAAGTTATCTTCTGAAGGTACAGTACACCTGTAAATACCATGTGGATGGAGCGAGCTGATTATAGGCCAGAAAACTAAATACTTTCAGCCTTGGCACAGTGAAAAAAAGTTCAGAAACAATTTAGAAATCTGTGTAACAGTTCCTATTGTTTGATTTGTCCTTAAATTGCACATTTCTCATCTCAAAATCGAGAACTTGTCCCCTGTTGTTAACATGGAACGGTACCTGTTTTAACCATAAGAATGTGCATGGTTTCAAGTGCTGCAGTGTTACAGGTAAAGAAAAAGCACTGGACATTATCCCAAGCATATGTTAGAAGTCCCAGGCTCTTTCCACCTTACAATACACTTCTCCCTTTTTAACATCATTCGTGTGCTGCCGATGTCCAAAGGACCAAAGACAGTGGAGCATTATATATAACAAAAACTGCACAGTCCCATTGTGCTTCACTGCGGGTTCAGACACATGTGTGTGCAAAGATGTTACATTTCTGATTAAAAACCCCTCAAAAAGTATTGTATAAGATTTGCTTCATTATGTAGAGCTAACATGAACATCAAGATTATTGCACGACATATCAAAATAATTGATTAATCACATTACAGAGACTTTGTCAACTAACAACATTTGAAGACTAGCATAAGCAGTGCTTCTCCGTAATACACCTTACCACACGTGTCTATGGCTCATTCAAGTGAAGAGGTTGGAAGGTGCCTTGGGGCATGGAAGGTGTCTTATGGACTTATACCACTTTGTAAACATGGCTCTTTATGGCTCATTCACTTTAAGGTCTTAAGGTGTCTTCTAGCACCGAACGTGTCTTCTGATGGAGTAGCATCTATGGGTACATATGACCCATACTGCTTCAAAAACGGTCTTAGCAGGACAACTTTGCCCACCCTGTCAGGGAGGCTTGAGAAAGGATGGTCACCCACCAGAAACGCATGAAGTGGATGATATTAGAGACATTTGCAGGGAGCTGCAATCCTGCAAGCAGCCATTAAGATCTAACTCTCAAGCTTCACACGGGAGACATCGGAACCCCCCCCTATCCCAGAAGACAGGTCATTCCCAGAGAATAAAGAGAGTAAAGACACTCACGATTCATTTACTCTGAGGAGGATCCTTAGTGCCCATTGATGTGGGGTCACCTACCACAGAGAGGGAGATATCCTTTGAAGACTTCAATCGTGATACCAGATGACGAGAGTTTCCTGACCAGTTCAGCTCCAGCATTGGTAACACTTGTAACATGATATGCTTTTAAAGATTTGATGTACGCAGATTACTTACCCCTTCTTTGAGCCAATTTTTTGTTACTAAACTTTACTACAGTATGAGAGTTGTGCGCTGTTTTTTTGTCTTTATTCACCAATAGTGAAGTATATACTTGGGGTGAGACTTACTTTTTTTATGAGACACTTACCTGGACTATTTACCTAGTAGCCCCTGTTGTCCTATGTGGATAACACATTTGTTTCATATCAGGACTTTGAAATACCAATGTTTTCTGTAAACACGGACTTCTACACATTACAGCTTGTTTTTGAAGCTCCCTGTTACCTCCTTCAGCTCATTACTTAAAAGAAGTTAATAATACATTTTTCATGTAGTAACCCATAGTATGTGTGAGTATTTTTAATTTTTTGTTCCTTTTTTATGAATATTTTCTATTGTAGGGTATTGTCCCCTGAACATTATCCTACTACACAACTGTTCGTCATGTGCATTATTCTTCTGTTAGTGCTGGAGATAAACAGCATTTGCTAGTATTTACAGTATCTTTGTGGACTTTTTCTCCTGGCACTCCATCAATATTTCTCTCTCTCCTCTCCCTCTTCTCTATTTCATTCTCTCTTCTCTTTCTGTCTTTCTCTCTTCTCTTTCTGTCTTTCTCTCTTCTCGTTCTGTCTTTCTCTCTTTATCTCTCTTCTCTTTCTCTCTCTTCTCTTTCTCTCTTTCTCTCTTTCTCTTTCTCTCTTCTCTTTCTCTCTTCTCTTTCTCTCTTCTCTTTATCTCTTCTCTTTATCTCTCTCCTCTCTTTTTTTTCTCTCTTTTCTCTCTTCTCCCTCTCCTTCTTTTTCTATGGAAATGTACTGCATGTGTGCTGCCCATATTATATAGTTGATAGTTTTAAATTCATTGGGCTTCCAGTCAGTAATCCAAATCATGGATGTAATTCATTTATTATACATACGATAAAAGTGGACAAAGTCCTATTAGTCCAAAAACATATCTTTCACTACGTACACATCCTTGATTTGATTCATCACGTACTGATGGGAATGGATATGTGTGTTTTTCTCAGCGTTGCGGTCTCATTTAACTCATTCAGTACAAAGTAATGTGTTCCCCAAATCTCTAGCAATGATGGGATTAAGCTGCATCAATTCAAGCGCTACTGTGAATAGACAGAACGTTCTGTACAATTGTATAGATTGCACAGGTTTAGAATTTATTGGAAACTGAAAGCGTCAGGACTTTTTTGTGTTTAAATTATAAGCTCATCGGAGCAAATACCAGTAAAAGTTACTGCTGTAATATTTTGTGCATGTATTATTATTATTATTATTATATTTAACACCGGACTGCAGTACAGAATATAGTTGCACCTTGTACACAGACAAATACAATACAATGAAATAAAAATGAACATGTTTAAAACCCAGTTCCTAGCCGTGAATGGGTTAAAACGGATAGTTCTAATGTATTTAGATTTCTTGTAAGTGAACCACTTTCTGCACCGCAATGCATTGTAGTGCTCTTGCTTTTTTTCTAAAAGCCGCTTCTTGCTAACCACATAAAGAGCTGGAGCGTACAAAGTTCATTAGTATTGTTCAGGCATGTGATCTGATTTCAAATACTGGCATTTAGTGGAAGAAAGGAAACAATTAAGTTTATCCCCCCATGCTGAATGTAGGCCACGGTAACTCAGCAACACTGCGGGTTGGAAGTGGGAAAGCTTTTGGAAGCCTGTACGCCCTCTTTGTAAACTCTGCGCAGGTGGCTGAAAATAATACCTGAATAAATATCACCAGTCACTTATGAAACTTTCTTTGTATCAACATGTGTTGTTCATGGCTCACACTTCTGTCGGTTTCAGTCAGGCAAACACTCAAAAGGCGGTAATTTGTGGGATGGTAGGGTATTGGTTAACCCTGAGTATAATGCTATCAGTGTTACAGTTTGTATTATTATTACATTTTTAATTTGCTTTAAAAACCGCGATGGGCAATGTTTAAAATGTCTTCATTGTATTGGGTCATTCGGGTTTGATTGTATTGTGGTTACTATTATTTCTGAAAGATGCAACTATGTAACTATGTAGCTTTGTATAAATAATTGTGTTTTCTAAGCTGTGATGGTTTATTGACTAACAGACACATTATACGTACTGTAGCTTTTGGACATAATATTTGTTTGATGTCGATCATATTTTTGTACAATTGGTACAGGAAAGGAAAACCGTTAACGTACTTTAAGGTGTAATTTATAATGAGGTTATATTGCTCAGCTAACAACTTGGGAAAAAAGTACTGCATACAGTCAATCTATGATTATGTAATCTGAATAATTATCTTATCTTAAATTCTGAATGTGTTTCAATTAAAATATCTGGCTGGATATATTCCCATATTATTGCTGCATTTATGTATAGACCCACAGATACCCAACAAGCTCCGAGAAACCCCAAACATTACCACATAATATATATATGTATATAAGTGTCAAAAGGAGTGCTAGTGGGCGTGGCTAAATGTATATGTAGCCCCCTGTAAACAGCACAGGCTATACCTATCTTCCTTCTACTGTGGTAAGTCCTGTTAAGATCAGGCACCAGTAATCATCATGGGTTTTCCCCCTTCATAGCCCTATCCTGAGTGGTAGACGCAGGCCTGGACTCTGCTGCAGGCGTGAGCAAGAGGGGAGGTTCTGCTGACATCACGAGGGGCGGGGCTAGCTTTATATTTAGCAGCCAACTCCGGTGAGTATAGTTAGAGTTGATAGTGATATCGAGAGTCTGGAGTTGCCGGTTAGTTATGCCGGGAGAATGCAGTTCAGTTAGTATGCCGTGAGTCAAAGAATCCTGCGGACCGGTCTGAGGAGTTGGAGGAGACTGCGGTCTCCCCTGCGCAGAGTGCAGGAGCAGAGAGAGAGAGAGGAGCGGAAAGATTCAGCGTCCTTTAGTAGAGCTGACAGAATTATAGACTTGGTGGACCAATGCCCTCACCCCACTGACAGGGGTGATGGGGAGAATCCAAGACCCACTGCGAGGATAACCTCGGGGGTGGGCCACGGGGTATTGAAGCCCTAGCCCAGACCATCCTGTCGGAGGAGAGACTTGGAGGGAAGGAGAGGAGGAATTATCCGTGTGGAAGGCGAGCGGCATAATATCATGTCTTGGCTGTTGTTGTTGCGGCTGCTGGAAGCCACTATCGTTGGGAGATTGCTGCTCTGTCAATAAAATAGACTATTCGTTATTACCAAAGACTGTGTGTGAATTGGAAAGTATTACCCTGGGACCCAAGGGGTTCTTCTATACAGGTCCGGTCCCATATTCCTGGGAGTATAGAAGATGGAGGCGCTGCACCACTAAGAGATCATGGAGGCTACCACCCCAGAAGCCCGGTCCTGGCTCCCCCACAACATCGTGGGAAGCTCAGGCCCTCCTGTTCCTCACAGGTACGCACCCCACCGCATGTAATCTGCCCTCATGCACCCTAGACACCACCGTAGAGTCTGGGGGAAGGGGGGAAGCAGGGTTACAAATACAACAACAAAAATTATATATAGCGGAGGCACATGTGCGATGGTGTGGTGGATGGACGCATAAACCTTGAGCTCCGTCCCCCACCGTGTTAAAAGCATTAAAACATCTACATTAAAGATATCTATTTCCCCAAATTTCCCTAAGCCCGAACAGTAAACGCGCAGGGATGGCTCCGCAAACCACTAAAAGAAAAACGACAGGTGATTTAAGGAAATACCTGAATAGGTCTGCCTCGAGGAGTGCCGGGGCTGAAATGGCGCCGAACTCGGCCGCAGGCTCCGACTCCGACCGGGAAGAAGATATGGCAGAGGAACCCAAACAACTGCCGGTCCGCCGGTGCGATTTTGAAAGGCTCTACAGAGATATGCAAACCCTCCTACACGCAGAAATCCAAGAACTCCGTAAAGAGGTGCAGGGTGTAGGAGAACGCACTGGAGCATTGGAAGAAAAAATGGCGGCCACATCTAAATCATTAAAAAAGACCGATAAACGAAACTCACATCTAGAAGCCCAGATAACAGAACTAGCAGATCGGCAAGAAGACGCGGCGAATAGGGATGGCCGCAATAACATCAGGATCCGCAGCATCCCTGAAGAGGTTGCTGATGTCGAAGGGTTTGTCTCCCGATGGATGGCGGCATTGCTCCCTGACCGGCCTGAGACAGAACTTCTGATGGTCCGCTGCCATCGAGCCCTAAGGAGCAGGCCTGCAGCAACAGAGCAACCAAGAGATGTAATCGCAAGACGCCATAACTTCCGGACTAGGGACGCGGTGTTCCAAAAAACTAGATCGGAGGGCTCCTGTCGGTTTGAAAAGGCCACTCTACAGATCTTTCAAGATCTATCCCCAATCACCCTCGCCAGAAGGAGAAAATTACAGCCGGTAACGAAACTACTCTGGGAGAGAGCGATCGGTACAGATGGACCTTCCCGTTCGGTCTGCTGGTCATCAAGAACGGGAGGGCCATCTCTATCTGAGATTTTCTTCACAAACTGGGAGTAAAGGAGGGTCCTGCGGTGGGGCCCACGCAGAGAACAGTCACCGGAGGCAGAGTGGCAGACAGTTAGCGGGCCCAGAGGGAACCGCGAGGCGTCGGCTGCGGAAAAAGACTAAATCGCCAGATCCGAACTGATATGGCTGTTAATTGTTTCAAGTTTCCCAAAGTTACCGAGGTTTCGGACAAGTTTACAATAAAGCTGTTCTGCACTCCCTAATGCATGTCCTCCCAATGCGATGAAACGCTCCTGAAAACAAAGCGAGATGGGAACCAGAAGGACAACGAAGCTGCTCCTTAGCTGGACACATAGCTAAACTGCCTGAAAAAATCAAAATAAACAGAAAGCAGAAACCTTACCTGGCCTGATTCCCTGAAATCTGCATGAGGAAATTGGAAGATGGCGGTGGAACGCATATCGAACAAGATGGCGTTGACTGTGGACGTGGATGCCATGGCGGGAGAAAGCGGATGAAGAAGTAGAGGTGGCGGGAAAGCTGAGCGGGAAAGTGGCTGACTTCGCGAGCATCCGGCCGCAGAATGGCGGCGACCGGAAGAACGTCACCGGAAGTAGACAGACGGCCATCTGGAGGGGGCAAAAACGGAACCCCATCTGACTTCAGCGGAAGAGCGACGGCTGTACGCAGACAGCGGGCGACCCAAGGAACCGCTGTAAGGATTCAAAGTGGAAGGAGCCCGAGACAAGAAGGACAAAAGAAGCACTAGAAGGAGATAACGTGGGGGCAAGGAACGAGGGCGAGTGGAGATAGTGAGAGGAAGAGAGTGATGTACAGGGGGAAAGGGACAGATTAGGCTACGGAAGGGAGCGACTGTAAGGAGACCAGGGAGTAAGTTATGAGGAGAAAAAGAAAGGGGTAAAGGGTAGCAGAGGCATACACAAAGAGAGGAGAATCCGAAACAAAACACCGCCAGTCCTCGAAGAAAGAGGTTCGGTATGGCTGCAGAGAGGGTGAAGCCCGAAAGCTTACTTACAGAGGGATGTGCACCGGGAACTATGGCAAGAATTAGCCAGAGAGGGATAATGGAGAAGGGAGCTGCGGTCATAGGCCCGCAAGTACAAAGGGTCAGCAGGGCGTTTTCAGTGGAACAGGTGAAGAGGGAAAGAGCAGGCCGAGACAAATGGGAGATAGAATGTGTACGAGGCGTTAAAACCTGGGAAAGAGGAGGGGGTATCAACTAGAGCACAAGAGAGAGGAGCCCACATTGAGGCAGCAAAGAGAGAATGGTGCTGTAAGGAGACAAATAGGTGCTGAGGCAGAGTGCAGGACCCTCTGTAGGAACGGAAGAAAGGGGGGGGGGGGAGGTTCGAGTTCAATAAAGGAGATGTTTTTTTTTTAAGGATAGCTCATGTTAGGTGGGGGGGGGGGGGGAGGGAGGTGTGGGTCCATATCCGCCATCGCCATGAGACTCCACATGGGTGCCTGGGGGTTACTTCCCAGGTGGCTCATGAAAGTCCTCACCGGGCCAGCAGACGTGGGTCATAGCAGCGGAAAGAAGACCATCCAGGACTGCGTCCAGGCTGGATGCTCGGGAGGGGCAAACTGGGTGGCGACTGGGGTCCGACCCCACCCAGCCACCAGTTGTGTTATATGTTTCATTGTCTTTGTCTCATTGTTCTCCTATTGTGTGCCCCTTTGTTCTTCCCCCCTGCAGTCCAGGAACATAGGACGGAGGTGGTTCGTCCCGCTCGAGCAGTCCTCGCACAGGGTAGCCCCAAATGCCCAGAAGGTCCATAGACAAGAGACGAGCACGGTTTCCACAAATGGGTAGTGATATCGTAATACTCTCCCACAATGTGAAGGGATTTAATAGCCCCCAGAAAAGGAGAGTAGCCATGTCAGACTATAAGAGATCGGAGCAAAAAGTGTGTGTAATCGGGCGCTCCTTAATTAAGCAAACAAAGTGCTAGTGCATCAATCTTATGTATAAAATATAATATAATAATATATGAATAAACTCAAAATATTAGTGACTAGTATTTATATAGTGAACCCAGTGAACAATTAATTAGTGATCATATAAAATAATTTCCACCACCAACTGTGAAATAAAAAATTAATTGTAAAGCAGCTCAGACAAAACCCTTCAATAGACTGTTCTGGAGTCTATATCTTGATTGTATTCTTCCACAGCCAGGGGAGCGCAGGATGTTCACAGCGTGGTCATGAAAAGACGAAAAGACATAACATAGTGTGACCTGTGTATATGTATCTGGAATATTTAGGGCTGTAAGATAGTAGCACTCACACTTTTCCCCCCGAAATAAAGCAGTACAGAGACTCTTTCTCTCTCTGAAACGAGCAACCTTCAGTTGTGGTTTCCAGCACGTTACTATGTCCGTGGGGTAATATCTCCTTCCATATCATGCAAAAAGGATGAAGACTAACATGGTGTAGTATGTCTAAAAAGTATATTTTCAGAGCGAAATAGCAAAATTCAAATGCACTCACATTTTAAAATACAATACAGGGAATTGTACGAAATCCAGATCCTCTGGGCATACAGTCTCCGGCGCGTGTACTCGTTCACGTCCGACACTTCCGGTGTGCACTGCGGTAAGGGCGGATGTGATGTAACGCTTGGTCTCCGGTTGCCAGGATCTCTCAGCAGGACGTGGGCTCAGATTCAACGCGTTTCATCAATCGACTTCGTCAGGATCCTTAATCAACATTAACCCCCTTTGGGACTGCGGGACTTAAAGTATTTATTGCACTTCATTAATAGGACTAGTGCCACTTTAATTTTTTGTTACTACACCATGTTAGTCTTCATCCTTTTTGCTTGACACGGAAGGAGATATTACCTCACGGACATAGTAACGTGCTGGAAACCACAACTGAAGGTTGCTCGTTTCAGAGAGAGAAAAAGTCTCTGTACTGCTGGATTTCGGGGGGAAAAGTGTGAGTGCTACTATCTTACAGCCCTACATATTCCAGATATATATACACAGGTCACACTATGTTATGTCTAGTCGTCTCTTCATGACCACACTATAAGAGATCGGACCCAGACATCATTATGATTCAGGAGACACACTTTTCCACATCTAGCTCCCCCTAGTATATTGATTGCAGATATAAGCAGTGGTTCTCAGCAGCAGCCACTAAGAAACAGGAAGGAGTGGCAATCCTAATTCATGACCGCTTACCACTGAATATCATGCACACAAAGAAAGACAAAAATGGTCGGTTCTTAATTGTTTTGGGTGATATACGGGGACAAGCTATTACGTTGGCTACTGTTTATGCTCCTAGTGAACCTGAGGAAGCCTTCCTAGACAGATTTTTTTCAATTCTCAGCAAACTAGCACAAGGGGGTGTAGTAGTGGGAGGTGACTTCAACCAGACGTTAGACCCGACTTTAGACAGATGTACCCTACGGGTATCCATGATATTTCATGGTCAGATCACGCACCTATTGAGCTGCGGTGCTCTGATTTCAGGCTTGACAGACCAGGAGCGAACTGGAAACTTAATGAGCTATTGATAAAAATCCCAGAGATTGGACAAAACGTGGGAAACAGAATCGGGGACTATTTTAAGGAGAACGTCGGCAGTGTAATTTCACAATCCACCCTATGGGAGGCCCATAAGGCAACTCTGAGTGGAGAACTTATAGGGATTGTGAGCAGACGTAAAAGGGAGAAGGATAAAAAGATCAAACAATTACAAGCCGAATTGTCCGTCTTATCTTCCTTACCCAAAGAAAAGAAGCAAGCGGCCTCGTTAAAGAAGCTGCTAGATACCAAAACAAAACTAAATTTGCTGCTGGCCTCCCGAGCTGAATAGGAGTTGTCATGGACTAAATGGAAATTGCCAGAAAACTTAAAAACAGAGACCAAAATTTCCACATCCAGGCTATTCAGAATAAGAAGGGAGACCTCACTTCTGACCCCAAACTAATAGTAGAGGAGTTCAAAGCATATTACGAGACCCTATATGACGGGGCAAAGGTCACTCAGAGTGAAACCACTAGTAGACAACTGAAGACATTCCTAGAGGGGGCTAGATTAAGTAGAGAGGAAAGAGGACTTCTCGCTAGAGGAGCTCTTAGAGGTAATGAAGTCACTGAAGGCATCCAAAGCCCCTGGCCCGGGTGGCTTCTCTGACCTTTATTATAAAAAAATTCGGAATCTTTTGGCTCCGCACCTATTAAAGTTATTCAATTCCTTTCTGGAGGGTGCCCCCATCCCTGGCCCAATGCTACAAGTGTCTATCTCAGTGATACATAAACACGGGAAGGACCCAGCAGATTGCAAAAGTTATAGACCCATGTCTCTGATCAATTCGGACACTAAAATATTTTCCAAATTATTGGCTAACCGTCTCAACCGGACTATGCCAAAGCTGGTCCACCCTGGTCAAGTAGGGTTCATATGCGGCATACAGGCGGCAGACAACACCAGACGGATACTTGATTTTATCGACTTGGCACAGAGGAAAAATATTCCGTCGTTGGTGGTTAGTCTGGACGCCGAGAAAGCTTTTGACAGAATAGACTGGCCCTATATGAGAGCGACGCTTGAGGAGATGTGCTTCGGTGGGAGAATGATGGGCACAATTCTAGCTTTATATAGGGGACCGACGGCAAAGGTCAAGCACCAGGGCTTCCCATCGGAGGAATTCCCAATAAAGAGTGGCACCAGACAGGGTTGCCCCCTGTCCCCGCTCCTTTTCGCACTATGCATCGAGCCCCTGGCAGCACATATATGCCTCATCCCAAACATAACAGGAATTAAAATTGGGGAGCAGTCACATAAAAGTGGCCTGTATGCTGATGATGTTATACTAATGTTATCACAGCCCCTTACCTCTCTGCCGAATGTCTTTAGCTAGTTGGGGGAATGTAATAAGCTGTCTGGTTTCAGAATTAACCAATCAAAGTCAGAAGCCCTAAATATAAACCTCCCTAAGATTACTGAAAAATTAATTGAGGTACATTTGAACTTCAAATGGCAAGCCACCCAAATTAAATACTTAGAGGTTAATATTACAAAGAACTCCAGTGCCCTATACAAAGCAAATTACCCCAGACTGATAAGGACCCTGAAGGAGTATCTCAGGCGTTGGTCGTGTTGTGAAATATCCTGGATCGGTAGAATCCAGAGTATTAAAATGAATCTCCTCCCCTGGATTCTATATCTGTTCCAAACCCTCCCGATACAAGTGGTTAGAGACGACATCCTCCATCTGCAGTCCTCTATGGTGAAATTTGTCTGGGGTAATCAAACTCCACGCATAAAAACAAGTACGCTAGTTAGGCCCACGACCAGAGGGGGGGTTGGGGGTACCTTGCTTGTTCTCGTATTTCAGAGCTGCCCAATTATCCCAAATCACTCTGCGGCACACACACCCTAGCCTCCGGCGATGGGTGGAATTGGAGAAAGAGTGCTGCGCTCCGGTTGAGCTGCAGGACTTAATTTGGCTACCAAAAAAGGTGTTCAGAACCATCAGTGAACCGCTTTCTGCACTAAGCAGCTCATTGGCAGTATGGGAGGGCAGCAGATATAAATATGCCCTTTCAAGGCAG
This sequence comes from Ascaphus truei, assembly GCF_040206685.1. NCBI lineage: Eukaryota > Metazoa > Chordata > Amphibia > Anura > Ascaphidae > Ascaphus > Ascaphus truei. Next base: position 24,899,874 of record NC_134485.1, read on the forward strand.
CACTCCTTAATGACCCTGTTCTTGGGTAACTCTGATTTCGCTCCCGGCCTGCTGAGTAAGGACTTAGCAATTTGGAAACAAAAGGGCCTCACGAGGCTTCTACATCTGGAGGGCAGAATTTCAATAAAATCCTTTGAGCAAATTAAATCCGAAAAAGATTTACCAAATTCAGAATTCTTTAGGTACCTCCAGATTCGAGCGTTCTACACTAAAATTCCAAAACGCCCTAGGCGAACAAATTTCGAGCAGCTCTGTTCCAGAGGGACAGATACCAAGGGACTTATCTCTGGTATATATAGAGAAGTGGTCTGTCCTGCAAAAGACGGTGACAACAAACTGAGTTACAGGGTCAGGTGGGAGGAGGACTTAGGGGAGACTTTAGAAGACGAGGACTGGGACACTATAGTACTTGCGGCGGCAAAGAGTTCCATATGCACCACATTAAAGGAGAATGCATACAAGGTCCTAATGAGATGGTATCTTACCCCGAAAAGATTGGCTAAGTTTGTCAAAGATTATCCCCCCTTGTGCCCAAAACAATGTGGGGAGCAGGCAGACTTGTTGCACATGCTGTGGGGTTGCGCCAAAGTGGCCCCGATCTGGGAAGATATTAGAAACTGGCTGCAGAGTTTACTCGATCACGCGGTCCCTTTGGACCCGTGGTTGCTCCTGCTGGGCAGGCACACCAAGGGACTAAACAGATCAGAGCACAAATTAATCGCACATTTTGCTACGGCCCTGCGGTGCGAAATCGCAGCATTGTGGAAGCAACCTGATTTACCCAATATCCCAAAAATTCGGAATAGAATTTGGTACGTTTGCCGGATGGAGCAGTTGACGAGTATGGTCAACGACACTGGCACAAATTTTCTAAAAACATGGGCTCCATGGCTAGCCCAACCAGACATATCAGGGGTAGATGCCTCCAATATATTGCTATGATAGTTCGAAATGCATTCTCCTTGGATGGGCTGGTACTGACGTTAGGCAAGCAAGAGACGGGTAGGGTGGACAGGGGCCAGAACCGATCGAAGTAATAGTCAGAGGTCACAAAAGGAAACCAATCCCTAACACAAAGGGCCAAGTGGAAAGAAGTCGAACTGAAGATATCCAAGACTGCACCCCCCTCCTTCACGTTTGTCGTCCTGTCTTGTAGAGTTGTGCGTCAGTGTGTCTCCCCGGTACGTCTAGTTACCGCAGTTAGTTATAAAACGGAGTGCTATGGATGCGGAATTACATGACATTGTGTTGAAAGATTTCAGTATGCCTGTACCAAGCACTTAATAAAAACTTTTGTTGAAAAAAAAATAAAAAATTATATATAGCATTGCTCATTTTAATATCATTTTCTTTTCTTTTACAATGTGTTATACACTATGGTTTACAACAAATTATATAGCACAGACAGAAGGATAAATTCTGCCCCATTGATATTAATGTAATTTAGAGGCTTCCTAGACATGGAGAAATAGCTTCACAGCGCATTGAAAAAGGTGCCTATAGTAGACCATATACCGGTTTTCAACATGACACAAAACACTACAATATTTAGGTCCCAACTACAAAATGGCACTGTTGATACTGTATATTTTTTAACTGATTGGGTTTTATAGATAAGGTCTGTTCTGCTGGTACCCTGTTTAATGCCTGAAAATGTATAGTGTAGGTGAGTAACAAAAGAACCTTCAGGTCCTCCAAAAGGTATGAGTAGGAAAATGGTGCACAACATCAAATCATCTTGGGAAACCTCTTTCTGATGTTTAGTTTCGCCACTGAATAGGCTATTACGAAATGTCAAGGTGAATTGTATTGTATGTCTTTATTTATATAGCGCCAAAAGTGTACTCAGCGGTTCACAAAGAATACAGTACAGGGAATTATAATAATACAACAAGTGCAGCAAAATCAGACAATAGGAAAGGAAATCTCTGCCCCGAAGAGCTTACAATCTAAGGTTTGAGGGGAACGTACAGAGATAACAGGTGAGGGAATAAGTGCTGTAGATGGATGTGCTTGGCACAATGGTTGGTACGAGTGACTGGGTGTGGGACAATAGCCATGAGTGCAGGCTATTGGGATGCTTTGTGGGGTGAGTTTTAAGGTTAGTCAGTATTAAATGAAAAGGTTGACACCAATTGCATGGGAGGAGATGGCAGTGAGGCACGAATGAGAGCAAGTGTGTATTGAAACATTTGAATTGGAGGTTTGGGGTAGGGTCAACAGGGAACAAAATATGTATTTAGTAAAATAGCAGAAAAATGAAATATTGTTTATATTTTAATATAGTACCCCAGAGATAAAATAAAAATATCCAAAATGCTGTGAGAAAGTGATCAGCCAAATATCGATGATTCAGAGCACTATTCTTCCTATGATGTCTTATGTCAATCACTCAGTATCAGCTACAGAAGTGTTTAGGTTGTTCTTGATTGATTGAATTCCATACATTTAAAAGGCCAAGAATGGAATGATGGTCTGCTGAAGTGTATAATTGGTCAGAGTTACTAGAGCTTTATGTACATTGAAGCTAGTAAACCGAACAAGTACAGTAAATGGATCTGTATTGAGTGAAGCATTATGAGTATTCCATATATTTCATAAATACTTCCTGAGAGAAATTGCCTTGACATCATAGAGGGTGTTTTGATTCTTTAATTTTTAAACTAAAAAGAAAGGTGTGTTTTTGGCGACATTCACTTTTTAATTTACATCCTTACAGTACTGTGTGCTATCCTATGCGTGAATAGAGTATTTAGTAGTTATGGGTCAGTTTGTTTAGTAGTTTGGATGCTTTTGAAGTACCCACTCCAGAACAACTTAATGCACCCACTCCAGAACAACTTAATGCTAGATACTGTGTTAAGACACCATATTGTCTATATAATATATACCCTGCTCACTTATGTAACTGTATTTGTAACCATGTATTATTTGTCATTTTAACTCTGTGCCCAGGACATACTTGAAAAAGAGCGGTAACTCTCAATGTATTACTTCCTGGTAAAACATTTTATAAATAAATAATACAAAATACTGTACTACAAAGGAATTAAATACAGAACTAATTGAAAAATCTTTCTAATAACGGTGCTGGACAAGTCAGCAGGATGTCGAGGTGTAAAGAAGGGTTTTCGAGTATCTGGGAAAAAAAGTGTTGGTGCTTCTTCATAAATTTCTCAAACAATCCAGGGGGAGCATGTAAGGGAAAAAAGAAACAAAAGAACACACAAATAAGTGTAGATGTACGGATAATTAATTAATAAAGCACGTGATGGTTTCTTGGCTCGTATGTGTTGTCTACTCACAGGATATCAGTGGATAAAAAGCAGTTTGCAAGAAGGGCTGCTACCCATATGGAATGTATGTAGTCAGGATCCCCCTTCAAAGGTTTAATCAGCGATGGGATGAAATATATGTAGGATGAGAGAAAGAGCTATATAGTGCAATCAGACTGATATAAAATTATTTATGTAAAAAAGGTATAAACATGCGCACTCACAATGTGCAAATATAAAATAAGCATATATCACTCAGTTAGTGAAATTGAAGGTTCGCCGTACTGTTCACCACCTCCCCTGAGTTTTTCAAGCTTCCACCGCTCGGGATCCGAGATTCTAACTTCCTTCCTTGCGCCCGTCAGAGCGTGTGACGTCACGGCTGCAGGGCTGGTGAACTACGGATCGCCTCCAAGATCAAAAAAGGTCCACTCAACGCGTTTCGCCCAGTTGACAGGAACTGTATTCGGCTTCGTCAGGAGGAGGACACTCTTTTTTAACATAAAGACTTTTATATCAGTCTGATCGCACTATGTAGCTCTTTCTCTCATCCTACATATATTTCATCCCATCGCTGATTGAACCTTTGAGGGGGGATCCTGACTACATACATTCCATATGGGTAGCAGCCCTTCTTGCAAACTGCTTTTTATCCACTGATATCCTGTGAGTAGACAAGACATACGAGCCAAGAAACCATCACGTGCCTTATTAATTAATTATCCGTACATCTACACTTATTTGTGTGTTCTTTTGTTTCTTTTTTCCCTTACATGCTCCCCCTGGATTGTTTGAGAAATTGTCATACACCTTGGAACCCGTGAAACAGGTCCCACCAGAGGGTTTGAGCTGGGTTAATAGATTTACACTATTTCACTTATTTATGTTCACTGTGTGTTATTTACTTTATAATTGTATTATAATTTCATGAATATTTCCATTTAAGTTGTTCGCGCCTTTATATTCACTTTTTCACTACTAATTGGGTGCTTCTTCGTAAAACAGCATGATACTTCCACGCACATTTTTGGCATTATGATACTTTGTTACAGGTTTCACACTACAATCTAACTCTGGATCATACTGTTTATATTTATGTTTGAGAGGGCAGGTTGATTTAAAATAATACAGAGTTTTCTACAAGTGCTTAATGAAGATATACTCAATATGGACACCTGGAAGAAGGATGGGGACACTATGAGAAACTCTGACCAAATAAGGGGAAGGAAGCCTGAGTGGCCGTGCAGTGATGGGTTGGGGGGAGGAGGATGCGGTAGGGCTAGGTTGTTTTAGGGGCTGTCGCCCTATGACCCACCTTTCTCATCCTCTGAATGCCTCCCCAAAAGGTTAACGCCCACCCTCCCGTTTTGAGGTTTCAGGTTCATGGGTAATGTTATGTTTATTCTTATGATTGTATTTTGAAATGTTATTTATTTAAAAAAGAGAGAGATAAAAGAGGGCATGATAAAGGTGTGCTTGGGGTATTACATTGTCATAACTGGAATGGTACGAACTGGTCCGTTTTGCCCACGTGGTGAAGTTGGAGGAATGGGAGGGGTCCAAAGGACGCGATCCTGGGTCAGGGCCAGATGTGGCTGGCCAAGGGGTGTTCTCCTAAGAGGGACCCCATGAGTTATGAACCAGGAGTGGTCACTGGGTCATGTAGCAGCGATGAGCATGATCTGGTTCAATGAGATGGGCTACTTACTGACCAGGCCCAGGAGTGTGGGTTTATGTTTAATAAAAGGCTGTGGCCACTTGTACCCAACCAATGAGTCTGTAGGTATTTGGGTGGGTTAGCAAACGGAATGGGCAAGAGTCGAGGGAACAAGGATCATGAGTTTCAGAGATATGAAGACTATACAGTAAATAGGGGACACAGTAACCATATACAAAAACAGGCTAAATTAGCACAGAACATTCACAGAATGTCTCAAGGAGCCAACAGTTCCCAGTCAAAAAATAGAACTTGCGTGATAAAGAGTCAAAGACCAGTTATGTAGGACTAGTACTCAAAATAACAAATCATTTCATAAATAATGACAGTGTTTATTCCAACAACATGCTCAATGTTTGAGTACTCAGTGGGATTTCTCAGCGTTTTAGCCCCTAAGGGTATAAAAATGTATAGTGTATGGTGCAATTATTCATTATTGTTTTTATTTTTCAAAGCTGAGATCTGGTCAGGTGATTGCTGCTTTCTTGACGTCCAAATACAAAAAAAATGAAGCAACATCATCTATAGCTGGTTAGTAGCAAACGTGAGAAATCTAGAGATAGGACTATGAATGCATTGAACAAACTCCCAACAGAGAAGGCCGATGGAATTACAGTAACAGAGCTAAGCCATGCTTGGAATGAACATAAATTAAGCCTTTTAGTGAGGCAGCTGGAGATCAAGTAGGATCAAAGCAGGGGTTATTGTAGGTTTTTTAACATTTGGATTGTAAAGTGAAACTTTCTAGGAGGACAAGACAGGAAAAACTCAGTGGCACGCTGCAGGAAAGACTCAGTGGCACGCTGCAGGAAAGACTCAGTGGCACGATGCAGGAAAGACTCAGTGGCACGCTGCAGGAAAGACTCAGTGGCACGATGCAGGAAAGACTCAGTGGCACGATGCAGGAAAGAGTTAGTGGCACGCTGCAGGAAAGACTCAGTGATACGCTGCAGGATAGAGTTAGTGGCACGCTGCAGGAAAGATTCAGTGGTACGCTGCAGGATAGAGTTAGTGGCACGCTGCAGGAAAGATTCAGTGGTACGCTGCAGGATAGAGTTAGTGGCACGCTGCAGGAAAGACTCAGTGGTACGCTGCAGGATAGAGTTAGTGGCACACTGCAGGAAAGACTTAGTGCTATGCAGCATGAAAGATTCAGTGGTACGCTGCAGGAAATACTTATTGGCATGCTGCAGGAAAGACTTAGTAGCACGCTGCAGGGAAGACAGTGGCATGCTGCAGGAAAGACTCAGTGACATGCTGCAGGAAAGAATTAGTGGCACACTGCAGGAAAGACATTGGAATGCAGCAGGAAAGACTTAGTGGTATGCTGCATTAAAGACTCTGTGGTACATTGCAGGAAAGACTCAGTGGCATGCTGCAGGAAGGAGTTTGTGGCACGCTGCAGGAAAGACACTGGTACGCTACAGAAAACACTCAGTGGCACACTGAAGGAAAGACTCAGTGGTACGCTGCAGGAAAGACTTAGTGGTACACTGTAGGAAAGATAGTGGCATGCTGCAGGAAAGACACAGTGGTACGCTGCAGGAAAGACCTGGTGCTGAGCAAACAGCAAAGACTTGTCAAGCCAAAACCTTTGTGCTGTACATAGCACACTTTATCACACTATTTGCCAGCGGCCAGCCAGCAAGCCAGCGCCAAGTTTAAATGTCCCACGCGGCGATTTAAACGTGGCTTGTTGGAGAGGGGCGGCATGAGAGCTTGTCAGACAGAGCTTGTGGCGAGGCAGGAGCGTGCGTGGTGAGGTACACTGCGGCCTGGTGTCCTGCTGGTGAGTTGTCTCTGCACCGCCGGTTTAGTCGCGGCAAAACATCCCATTCCAGCTGGGCAGGGGGCAGTGAGCAAGGCATGAAGCATCTTCAGGCCAGGGGCCATCAATGTACACTGTTGCTACCTTAGTAGCTAGGGGTCAGCAAGGCAGGCTATCTCGGGCCCTGGGCAAAGGACCAGCAAGGCAGGATGTCTCAAGGTTGAAGGGCCTCTGGTGGAAGGTAGCAGCAAGGCATGCTGTCTGAGATGCAAGGGCCAAGCAAGGCAGGCTGTTTCTTTCAGTGGGCGCCACCTAGCCTAGTGAGGCCTGAAGTTTCTCTATCCGGGGGGTAGAGCCAACCTGGCTGTCTCTCAGTACTAAGGGGATCAAAGTAGGCTGTCTCTTTCGAAGGGTGGGGCAGTCTAGCATTCCCATTCCCCCCAGTCTCAGCGGGGGCCCTAGATTAGGTTAAGATTGAGAGAGAAGTGGGGGGTGGGGGGGGTTGGTGGGGAGTGGCTGGGGCTGTTGCAGAAGACTTGTCCTCGGAACACATGGTGCAGCGAGGTCTCTGTAGCTTCTCCTACCTGGTCCTCAGTGGCGCGTCACTGTGGTAACCGGCGTCAAATGATGCCGTGGGGTCACATGACGTCGCGTTTCTATGGCAACGTGGCGTCACATGAACCCGCAACATCATTTGACGCCGGAGCTAAGGAGGAGGGGGGGGGGGGGGGCGCGAGCTGGGAGGTAAGGAGGCAGGGGGGACGCAAGTTAAAAACTTTTCACACCCCCGGTCTAAAGTATATGTAATTTAAATATATTATTTACTGGTTTAGTGCACTGTTAAATGTAAAGGAATATTGTAATCACTGTAAACTGGTATTTTGTTGTCTTGTTGAAATGTAATATGTTTTGTTATGGAAAACGCAATAAAAAATTTAAACGATGAAAAAATAATAATGCATTTTTGGGTGATATTATCACTATTTTGCTATCTCGCTGCTTGATGACTCTAGTCTAGGCCATTATTTTAAATTAGAATGCGATTTGCATTGTGGCTTTAGATACATCTAAAACTGTGATTTAATAGAGGTGATGATGATATATAAAGTATTAAGTACCACAGATAAAATAATTATATACAGGCAGTCCTCGTTTTACAACGCTTCGTTTTACAACGAATGGCTTATACAACGCTATGCAATGCATACCTATGTTCATTTTTACAACGCCAAAACGGCTTATCCAACGCTCTGACGACGCTTTGCAAAGTTGTTTATGTGTATATAATATAAATATTATACTATATTATACTATATAACATATTATATTTTTATATGATATTATATATTATGTTATATTATATATATAATACAGTATATACACTATATAATGTATGTGTGTGCTGCATATCTTATTGCCTGCGTAAAATTATAATTATAAATATATTATAAATATAATAATATAAAAGTATAAATATTTTGTGTATTTTAGCATTAAAAATGCCTTTAGGAATGGAACCTTTCATTTAAACAGTGTTCCTATGGGAAAACGTGTTTCGCTTTACAACGTTTCGCTATCCAACGCCATTTTGAGTAAAGCATTGTGTCGGATAACCGAGGAACGCCTGTATTGTTCTCGGTGATTGCTTTGGGTAACAATTTATACTCTGGTGCTAGTTGCTACAATTTAGTACTACGACTATACAGTATGCAGACAGATCGGTGGAAGTTCTGAATAGCAAGTGAGTTTCGGAAATACAGAAAAATACACGGTGGTCTTTCCTTTTTCCTTTAATACTCTTAATAAATCCAGAGAGTATTGCAGCCTACAGAATAAATCTTTCACTAACGTTAATGCCACATTGTAACAACACTACAAAGCCATTTGGAATACACAGTCCACAACCCAGCCTGTTCCTGGCATTCTAAAATACAAATATGTAACTGTTTAAGTTAGCTCTGCTATATCTGTTTGCCTCTGGCACTTAACCCTGTGGCTGCCAGAGAAATCCATTGCCAGTTCAGTATATTAGTAATCCAGTACTTCTGCAGGGGAAGCAGGGCCATCCTATTCAGTATCAGGAGTCATACAAACCTTACCACAGATTTGAGGTTTCTACACCACATTGGGCAAAGTTAGTTCATTACCTTTCAATGTTAACCCTTCTTTTCTTCCTTACTTTTTAGCTTGCTGTTATAGATCATAGATTTTATGAGATTAATAATATGCTGATTGCATGTGCAGTGCTATGAAAGAGCCACTTCTGGGAACAGATTTAAAAACAAAAATAGGTTTGAAGCAGGGGGATGTCCAGAGTCCGGAGCTTGAACCGTGTTAATTTCAATTTGGAGGCCTCCTGCTTTCCGAGAGACTTACCTCCGTAGGGGGGCGGTTCAAAAATTGGAGCTCAGGACGCAGTCTGCACGGATGGCGGACGGAAGCGGGATGAATTCTACCCATTCGCATGGCAATCTAGTGTCGTGACCGCTCCGGCACTCAAAGGGGTTAAAGTAGGAAGCCAGCAGAAGTCTTGAAAGAACCAAGACAGGAGGCCTTTTCGAGATGTGACATTGTTTCCCCAGATAATACGAAGTTTCAAACTAACGTAGTTGCGCACCAGAGTACTGTCAAAGAATATTAGGTTGGATTATTCCTCAATCTTCCAGCGTTTCGGTCCCATAACAGACCTTTATCAAGGTTATGGGAATAAAGCAACCAATATTCATTGGCAGGAACCCTGGAATGCAACTCCACTTGTTTGAGACTGTGTATAATTACCGTTTCATCAGCGGTGCTGAGTTTGAGCACCCATTTTTTCCAATAATTTTCTTTGTTTGGAGTGAGCATATATATATTTCTTTACATCCTTAGGTAATACAACATATCCCAATTTACTGGCAGTGTTGGTACAGAATATTGCAAAATATGACACCATAACACAACAAAATGAAACCCGCCACAGTACATCGATAGATGAAATGAGACAAAATGATCCTATTAATTTAATAGCGATATGCACATTTACGGGTAAAAAAGGATGTTTTTGCAGCTTGTCATGTTCATTAAACCCTCATTCCATATCCAAACCGTGTGAAAAGAAGCTGCTTTTCTTTTATGCTCTTGGATTTCTGCTATGCAATTCCCTGCAATATGCAAATCAGAGAAACACAAAATGACACACGGTCTCTCTCACTCTCTCCTCTCCTGCAAAAAGCCCTATTTCTCCTGCTGTACTTGAGAAGGTGAGAGTTCTGAATGTCAGTTTCCGGTCAGAATTGCAGCAAATCGAGAGAACAGAACATGCAAATGAGAGGTGAACTTGTGTGATTTTTATGCATGAATAATTCTTTGTAAATATGGAGAAAATGCCATATTTTCATTGTGTTAAATAGCAGGCCGTTTTCAGCATCACACTCTCCAAGATGAACTAAGAAACAGGATAAGGATATCGGCTGTAATTAACTAGACTGTTTGATGTAGTATTGGGGGTCAGGAAGTGCTTTTGCTTTCTATTGTGGCTTTATAATCTGGAGCATTGGAGCCTGCGAGGAAGTTCCACCTTCCTCCCCGCAAGCCACATATAAATAAGTAACCACACTACGAAGGTCTGGAGGTACAAAGGCCATGACATTATTTACACAAATAATAAACCCTGGTAAGTGCCAACCCTGCCAGCGTCCGCCCCCTGGGTAAAGGCTGATGGCACCCCAGTAGTGGCCCGCAAGACCCACCAAGTCGGGTGCCCACCGGCCCGGCCGTTAAGCAACACTGGGCCCCAGGGAATCATGCACAAATGAGCCCTGCCCACTCGCTACCCCCAGCCACCACAGGGCTTTTCTGCACCATAGAGCCCCCGCTGGCAAGGTTAACACACACTTACCCCCCAAATAGGCGGTGTGACAAAGGCAACACATGCCTTGGAATGGCCGGCTCAAATATGGGAGACATCAAAGTCTTTCCTATATATATATATATATATATATATATATATATTTATTTATTTATTTTTTTTTTGAAAGGGAACATCAAAATACAAAACAATATACAATATAATTATACCACTGTCATGGTATCACACAAACAAAGGGACGGGGGGGGGGGGAAGGAAGGTGAAATCAGTGCGGGATCCAGGCAAGTCGGACCAGGAGTGGAGAGGGGAAGTAACGTGAGGTCTGGTGCCAAAGGTGAGGAGAAGGGGGGGGGGTGGGAGATTGGATCCTAGCCCTGGCGGTCAGGTCCCCCGTCGCTGAGGGGCTCCAGGCTACTATCTCATTGCACACATTATTGGACTGGCCTCCTTATAACTATCTGTAACTGAACAGAAGAATGTCTCTTAATGTATATTTAATATCCTCTTATCTACATATACCTTTCTCTGAAAACAGTGACTTGGGGCACGGCCGTTATTACTACATTTCTCAAATAAATAAATAAAAATCACCAGTTCTGTTTACCCAGCTGTTGTCAGTTTAGAGTGCTATTGAGATTCTCCTATAGAAAGATTTGCCTGAAAGGTTTGCATATTCCAAGAAACCACAACGGTTAAGTACATATAAAAGAAAACATTATGATGAGTAATCAGACCAAAATCAATGATAACCTTTTTGCATTATAAATGATAAAGTTTGTATTCCATAGCTCTTAGCCAAAGTGTGGGTGCGACGGCTTGAAAAACACTAATGCATGAGATTTGTCAGTTTCTAAATGAAGAAATTAATGATGTGCCCGGCATGCAAATTTCAGATCTGCCAATACAAATGTTTCATATTTGTACAGTAAAAATAGGAGAGAGAACGTTTTGGTGCAACCTACTATTTTTATCATCAGTCACAGCTTAGAAAAAGGTTTCTGCAAACAGAGAAAAGTGGCAAAGAGCTCATGGGAAAGACAGGTCATTTTTCCTCACACTGATAATGCCAACATGGACACAGAAAGGTGACTAAGAAAATAGTACTGCTACAGTAACAGTACACTAGAAACTGGCAAACAATTAAACAAATATTAGGTTTCCCAAGATCATCAACCCATATTGTGCAAGGATGAATTTAAAATGTGTTTTATATATAGTTCAGAATATATAGACCAACACACACAGGAACATTATGTGTGTGTATATATATATATATATATATATCCTTTTATATATGTGGTGCCTGCTCTGCTTGCAGATATATGAGAGTGACTACTCTTTTTTGTGACACTTCGGGTGTAAATCGCCATTATACCAAATATTTCCTAAATTGTAAGTGAGTTGGATACTACTTATCCTGTCCCTGTAATTTAGTCTATGTGAGTATGTGAGAATGACGAGAAGGGCACTGAGATTCCATGTGCTGGAGCATGCTAGAAATATGTGCAATGCAAAACAGGATCAAAATGCCTTTAAATTTTTTTAATAACAATTGCTAAAAACTTTGTAATGAAGCATGACTGTAATTTTGCTTTATTGACAGCGTATGCAACAGACAAAGTGTCTCTGGGAATCAGGGGAGGAGACCAAGAAAATATACTTCTACAAAGAGAATGTAGATGGATTGTCAGATTAGGATCACTCATGCCAGTGGGTTTGAACGATGCTTTAAACGACTTTATGCTTCTATAAGGGTAAGCATGTTTTCCTGGCTTGTGTTGCTTTATTTCTTATGTCTCTCTTTTTTCTATTTTAGAATTAGGTTGCTCTTTTGAAATAATTAACATCAGCAGTGTGTCATTATTGTTGAAAGATTCCGATTGGTACAGTATGTTGACTCATCGTAAAGGGGATATAAGATTGGTCCTCATAGCTGTCACTCCCGCCCCCAGAAGAAGCTAAGGCGATACGCATTTTGGGGTGGGTCTCTGACCTGGATGATGCGTGACACATATTGGTGTGCACGCCTGCAACTCATCGTCTCTGCTTGTAGTCCGTGGCAATGAATTTTCTGTACTGGCAGATCTAACTTCAATGGATGTTTCTCATACCGTTGGACTTGCCTACATTTGTATGTTCTATGGAGGTATCGTAGTACTCTTTTCATGGGAACACATATTCAATGTATATTGTGCGCATTTTGCATGTACAGATGCAGCCACTAGTATCCGAACACTTGCCTTGGAAAATCTGGGGCAATCTCCCAGTAATGCTGCAACATTTCTGTGACATTTCTGCATAAATGGGACTGCCAGGGACCCCCGCTGTGTTAATCCGATGGGCCAATAGTCTGTCTGCAGAAATGTCACAGAAATGTTGCAGTATTACTGGGAGATTGCCCCAGATTTTCCAAGGCAAGTGTTTGAATACTCGTGGCTGCATCTGCAGTTGATTAACAACTGTATAGTTCTTAACTCATGCATATTAAGGACATATTTATCCTTATCTCACTATGCCCTCCCTTTCGCTTTTTCTGTTTACTGTTTCCTCACTCCTTTGTGAACGTCTCTGTTCTCTCCAATTTCCCCACTACCCACTGCACCATTATTTATACACCTCTCTCCAAGCAACTTCTTTACCCCTTCATAAAAAGCACCCCCACAAATTCTCTTTTCACACCATCTATCTACTCCTTCCTGCTGCTGGGGATCTCGCTTAAGCCTGAACCCAGACATACACACCCACAGTCACTCCTACCACCCATTGGGACCAAGCACTGCCATCTACAGCACTTATTCCCTCACCTGATGTCTCTAAGTCTCCCATTATACCACTTAGGCTGAGTCCATGGTATGGGAGACCGCGCAGAGGTGTCCGCTCGGGGCGCAGTCAGATTGCCTTAAAGCAGTGATCGTGCCCATAGACAGTGCGGGCGGGAGGGGGCGTGAGTTGCGTAAGAAATCAGTTGAAACTGATTTCTTGGCGTGACATGCAGGTCACGTGAGCGGTTCACCCAATGAGGGCGAACCAGCTCCGTGATGCCCCTAGGAACGCCCCCCACAGCACGTCGACCATGGCCAGGGAAAGCACCCGCTTTCCCACAGCCTCCACATGCTTCAATGTGGGCGAAGGCACCATGGCCGGGGCCTTAGGTTGTAAGCTCTTCAAGGCAAGGATTTCCTTTCCTAGTGTCTGATTTTGCTGCTTTTTGTATTATCATAATTCCCTGTACTGTATTCTTTGTGAAGCGCTGAGTACACTTTTGGAGCTGTATAAATAAAGATATACAATACAATTTAGCATCTACATATTGAGTGTATCTTCAGTGCTGATATCTTCTTTGTGTGTAGGTATTTTTCTGTGATATTGTTATCTTTCTAGACCTGCCGGTCCAGACTTTTGCAGGGAAGAATTGCTTTTGTCCCTGCTGAGTCTTTATTTACTCTTAGATAACGATACTCTTCTCTTTTGTATTTAACATGGATTGGGACTATTGTAGCAGTTGAGTTTAGGGTGTAGGTTACTCCTGTCTCCAGGAGCCTTGCTGAGGTCTTCCATTGCACCAGATGAGCATATCCGGAAGCCCGAGAACTACTGACATTCACTGTTTGTGGACTAATACCAGATCCGCCCTCCAGCTGGTGACGTCAGCTTACAGCTTGTCTCAATTGAAAGTTTTTTAAACCCACAATGTGAGTGCAAGTCCTAGTGACTACTCTATGTTCTAAATACATGTTGTATACAGTATCGTGCTATGGAGCGGGCGCTTCTTTTCTTCTTTGTTTTGTAGGTATCCATGTGATCAGGCTAGATCACTTAAGAAGCCACAGCCTACTCTATAACGGACTGCTTTCTGGATTTGGACATTTCATCACACATTTTGTATTGGGACTGGTTTGATCTATTTACATTCACTTTCTATACTTTATATTATTATTATTGTTAATAATTATTAATATTTCTATACACTTCATATTGTATTAACACTTAATTCATCACCATCTCATCCTTATTCACAATATTAACACATTAGGTTACCACTAATATATATATATATATATATAATCCAATGCACAGCCGGCACACCATTTGCAAGTAAATAAGTTTTTGTACTTATCCCATAAAGCAATAACAGACCATACGATACCGGTTGCAACACGACATCAAGGGACAGCACGCAGGTAAGTAAATCATACATTTTCTATATTTGATAGAAAACGCAAAAAACGACATTTCGGTCCCCCAGTGCTACCTTTCTCACCACCTTGAGAAAGTCCCACTGGGGGACCGAAACGATGATTTACTTACCTGCGTGTATATATATATATATATATATATATATATATATATATATATATATATATATATATATCCATTCACATGGCTTACACAGGTCTGCAACCCTGATTTTCGCCATTATCACCGATGTGCATGGCGGCGGCAAACTTACCACTTTCATGGCATTTTGTACGTTACATGATTTGAATTCTTTACTTGATGAACAGATGTATGTCTGATTATGATAATTGATATATCCTCTTCTTTTCTAACAGGTTCCGGGAATTCAGGGTTTAAAAATAAATCCACTTTTTATGCTACACATATTAAGGGACCAAGCGCTATGTACACTAATGGCGCTATATAAATAAAGACCTACATACATTTAAAAACATTTGAAAAACGTGTAGAACAGGATTTATACACATTGGCACAGGGTTATACTTCTTCCCCTAATTATCACATTAATATGACTGAAGAGGAACAAATAAAATTAACGACTTTAAATAAAGAACAAAAATGTCATTATAAAAAATGTGGATAAGGGAGGAGCCAGTCATCCAAAACACTAATGACTATAGAAACGAAGGCCTTAGATAATTAACAGACCATCACTCATATCTGAAATTAAATGGGGATTCAACTAACATTTTTTTGTGCCAGATTAAAAATGTATTAGAGTTAGGAGTCATACTCCAAGTACTTGATGATAAAGAAAGAGCATTTTGGTATGTGACAGTCCCATTCATTCCCATCTTCCACCATCGCCAAAAGATCCATAAGGCTTAGGACCCGCTACGATCGGTGGCACGCGTGGCCGCGTGTGCGTCACTCACCAGCTCATGACTTCCTCCTGAGCCGGCCCCAGTCCCTCCTCACTGCAAGGCTCACAACGCGCTGTGATGCATCAGCCGATGCAAGAGGATTGTGATCCCGAGCGGTGACGCGTCACGTGGTGCGCTGGTGAGCCTATCAGCACCGGGGGCTGTACTTTCCTGGAGCTGTCAGAGCTTCCCCCAACTCCAAAAGGTGGGGGGGGGGGAAAGTGTGTGTATGTATATGTGTGTATATGTGTATATACAGTATATATGTGTGTGTTTTGCACGGTGTAGCTCCCCCTCCTCTCTCACACACACGGGGGGGGGGTGAGGGTCTTCCACAACCTCCCGAACCCACAACCTCCAGGACCCCCCCTTTCCTCTCCTATGGATTCACAACCTCCTCCACCCCTCTCCCCGGGCTCAATGGCTGCGCCCCCCCATGCCTAAAAAAAGTTAAATGCAGACCGCAGATTTTGGCGCAGTGACTTGCACGCGCCGCGGCAAGCAAGGCGGCCGTGCGGGTGCGTGCAGTGGGTCCTCAGCCTTAGTCTCTGGTCAGCCCTCCAGGCAAACCCATCATCTTGAGCATTGGATCTTTGGGAGATGGCTTATCAAGATATATTGACCATTTTCTGCCTCCTTTGTTACATGGACTTGCATCATATCTCAGAGATTCTACAGATCGCTTAAATTCTTTTTCCAATTTCACCTGGTCTGCCAAGTATTTATGGGTCACTTTGGATGCCACCTCACTTTACACTATAATTGATCACACACACGGTATCACAGTCATACAACATTTCACACACACATCCAATTTCTCTTTAGAACAAAACATGTTTATTTTAGATTCTATACTATTTCTTTTGACACATAATTATTTCTTATTTGAGGCACAGCCATGGGCACATCTTTACACCGTCATATGCACACATATTATATATTATAATATGTATCGTAAGAATATTATTTTTTATCGTAGGTTTATAGATGTTTTTATATTCATTTGGGGTGGCGATACCAAATTTATTGATGGAGTTGGTTGACTCTTTAAATCAAAATGATTATAATCTATCCT
This sequence comes from Ascaphus truei, assembly GCF_040206685.1. Lineage (NCBI taxonomy): Eukaryota > Metazoa > Chordata > Amphibia > Anura > Ascaphidae > Ascaphus > Ascaphus truei. Next base: position 24,916,661 of record NC_134485.1, read on the forward strand.
TCACATACACCTTTCATAACCATCATATCAATTACTTGGATTTGTTACAATATGTCAACATGAAATACCATATCCAATCAAACATCTTTCGAAAACCAAATTCCAGAAATATCTTTTTGAGGGCAAACAGTGGTCATCTGAAATCATTTATTAAAGGGATCCCAAAAGGACAATCCTTAAGACTAAGATGTATATGTTCAAGTATATAATCTTTCATAGAACAATCAAATGATCAAGCTATGTGATTTGTCCTTAGGTGATATAAGAAAAGTGACATACAAATGCTTTTGACAACGCATTCTTGACCAAAAGATTAGATCTATTGGATGATAACCCTGAAACTAAAAGGAAAAAGAATAAAGAGACTTTTTTTTTATTGTTTATACCTCAACATAGCAGGCAAGCTAACGACATCAGGTCAGTAGTTTCTAGACACTGGGACATCCTCAAGTTAGATACAGATCTAAAACCATTTGTCCAAACCAAACCCAAATTCGTATTAAAAAAAGCTAGAACACTAGATACACATTTATCACCAAGTCTGTTCAAATCTTATTCTCCCGAAACCAGAGGTTTTTTTTACCTCCTACAGTTTTTTTGTTTTTTTATAAATGTGGACATTGTAGTATATGTACTTATACCAAGCCCTTAAACTCTCTTGCATCCTACAGTACTAATAATAGATATAAAATAAAAACATTTATTACATGCAATACGAATGTTGTTGTCTATATACAGTATTAAGATGTGGATGTGGTTATATAGTTATATAGGGAGAACGATTAGACCTTTGAGAATACGGATAATGGAACACCCGAGGTCCATAAAAAAGATGGACATAAGGTTTCCAGAATCATGACATTTTTCAAGATGCCCTCAAGGAAACATTAATTTATTTTCCCTCATTAGAATAGAATATATTCCCCCTTTTGATTAGAAAAGGAAATCGCCAAAACACACTCAATCAAAGAGATTGGATTTGATTGATTGGATTGAGAGATTGGATTGGGTTCTGGATTTTCACTCTGGGCACTCTAGCCCCAGAAGGCATAAAAGTCAACTGGGAATTGAAACATTTCCTTATATGATTCTTTCCACATCTATAAAAATTATAGAATGGTGATAATAAAATACTCTGACTTTCGCTATGTGATAGGAAGAATAAATAACTCAAATACACTCCATTGGGTCCATATCTCCATATTATACGATGAAGATGTATATCTTTATTCACTTTATAACATAAAATAATACAAAACATTATAATATCAATAAATATCATAAAAATTAAAATAAAACAATTTCATATTGACAGTGGTTCATACAAATAACGTACAGTTTCATGATATCCAACAAATTCCCCTTTGTAGTTTGCTCTTTAGGTTTTTTCGTATGCAAATTGAGATTATTATTTGCCTATCTATTGTTTTTAGCATTCTGTACATTTCTTGATGTTGTTGATTTGCTGGTGGAATATGGACTCCCACCGGAGGGCCCACCACTCGATCTGCCTCACGCATGAATGACCGTCTATTATGGCGGTTTTGGTGTAAGGGGAATATCTTTGAGGAGCACGGTGGGCGGACCTTCCGGTATGGTTCCCAATTTAATGTGTTCATTGATCAGAGAGATACCACTCTTTGACAAAGCACACATGTGGGAAATGCGTCAGAGATTCTCTCTGCATGTTCTCCTTATCTGATTTTATTATGTTGCAAGTAGCCCAATAAATACTTTTTAAAACATTTTGTTGAGCTATCCAGCCTCCATCTTTGAACTATAGCAATGCACCACTTTTTCTTCCCCCAGGGGATTCCACTTCCGGTATTGGACTGCAAGATGGGAGCATGCTACCTGCAGATATCAAACAACATGATCACGGCAATTGGATGGGATCATATGATCTATATCATCTTTTATTTTCAAGAGATATTGCTTAAGTGTAACTCCAGGAGGTGTTATCTTTATGTCGTGAGGGGGCCTGGATCTGCCATCTTTGTAGCATCTTTCAGCCATCCCTTCTTATGCAATTATTGAGGTTCACCTCCGATGTGGGAGCCACTTTTTATTTTCTTCAAACGTATGCCACACATTACACAACTTTTCAGCACTGCTTGGGTTAAAGAAGTGCATAGCCAGTAACCCTCCTCACAGACAGCTGTTTTAACATTTTCGGCTCTTCAGTGTGAGGCTGGTTATACTGGCTATGCAATGTGAAGTTTAGAATAGGTTTCAACCACACGTTAAACAACCAGGGTTGATCGGACTACCAACGATCTGTAGATCGCCAGACAGAACACAGAAGTTTAACAGAGTTTTGCCGAATCTGAAAGCAAGTCAATACATACAGCACAAACTGTACAAACAATAAGACATAGGGACTCTGGTACACCAGTTAATACCTAATTAGACAGGATGCCTGGTACTGCTGAGGACGAGGTGCCTCTGAAAGTCCATTTAGTGGGAGAACAAAAAAATGATTCTTTTGAGCGAACAGCACAAAAGATACACAGTTTTTTTCATTGAACTATACAGATCTGACTCATCAATCCGGACACTGGGGGCACATATTACAGATAAGTGTAGGGTAAAGCCGTAGCTGACTTAACTCCCAGGTTTGTTTTAGGGGTCTGACAAAAAAGGCTTCTTTTCCCGGATTGATGCGGTCCTGAACAGGCGTTCTTCTTACGGTCTTCCACACACAGCTTAGACACCGCTTTATAGACGCAGATAATCCAATTCACATGGGACACAGGTCTCTGAGCACACACACTCAGAGGGACAAAGAGAGATACAATGGTCCTGGGCCAGGGGCAGTGATACCCTTTACCAATTAGCAGCACAACTCTCAGTCTGGCTGCTAACAGAGGATTTCACACTTAACCCAGACCTAGGTCGGTAGAGTGTTAGCGTGGGGTCGACATATGGTGCATACCTAATCCAGCCCCTGCTAACCAGAGTGGCGACATGGCGAGTGTAGAATCTCAGGTTATACAGGGGAACTGCTTGGCCACATAGGAATACATGATATGCATAACAAATACACACAGGTACTGTATAAGGGAATTATGTTACGCACATGGGAATAGATTTCAGGCAGGGAAAATCATGTACCATCATATGCACATTTTCTTTTCTTTAAGCAACACGTAACAAGCTCTACAAGGATTTTCTTTTCTTCTTTCCCAGCTTCCTTCAAGATTTCGGTAGTCCATCTTCCCCTGGAGACTTTCCACTCTTCATGGATTTTTTTTTTTTATAACTTGTATTTTATTATACATAAATGCATGATATACATAAAAAAAAAGACATCAGGTGCATATTTAGCATATCATATACAATAACAAAAGCATAATAAACTCACGTAGTTTTTCGAGCCCTACTTAACGACGTGAGTGGGAATTGTCATGTGTAAGGTACTGGGGTAAATAATAATATATAAACAAAAAAAAAAAAAAAAAAAAAGAGAAAAAATAAAACCAAGGGTGGGGGGTGGGGGGTGGGGGGGAGGAGGTAAAGGAGGGGGTGGGGGGGAAGGAGAGGGGGAAGGTGTATCCAAGGACAAGAATAAGAATACATCTGGGGAACACCAGGACAGCGTGAGGACTATGTATCAACTAGTGAGGCTTTTCTGTAGAATAAGTGATTGGGCGTAAGGAGTATGAGGTTCTAGGTGTGGGGTTGGTTCTCATGCCCCCAAAGGAGAACGCATTTATTACTATTATAGCCAAATTGTGTTACGCTCTACCCCAGGGATGTCTGTTTGGGCAAGCCAGGGGCCCAAACTTTTAGATAATTGTCACCAGTGTCATTAACTAAGCTCGTTAACTTTTCCATCTGGCAGATAAACCAAATACGATTCCGAATCTTTGGGATAATTGGAATATCGGGGCGTTTCCATAGTGCTGCGATCTCGCACCGCGTAGCTAGAGCAAAATGTGCAATTAGTTTATTGTGTGATTTTGATAGGTTCTTTAGGGGTCTGTTCATGAGAAACAGCCACGGGTCTGGGGGAATAGTGAGATCGAAAACTCTCTGGATCCAATTTCTGATCTTTTCCCATAGCGGGTATATCAGCGGGCAAGACCACAGCATATGTAACAGGTCAGCTGTTCCTCCACATTGTTTAGGGCACAATGGGGAGGACCCTGGTATAAACTTAGATAATTTGAGTGGGGTGAGGTACCATCTCATAAGAACTTTATATGCGTTCTCCTTCAGTGTGGTGCATATAGAACTTTTTGCGGCTCCTAGGAATATAGCCTTCCACTCTTCGTCGTCCAAGGTCTCCCCTAGGTCCCTTTCCCATTGGGTACGGAATGTAGGTGATTGGTGCTTTGAGATTGCAGGCTCGATTACCTCTCTGTATATCGTAGATATGAGTCCCTTAGTGTCGGTTTCTGCCCGACAGAGCTTTTCAAAATTCGCCAATGGGGGGTATGGGGCAAATTTATTATAAAATGATCTGAGCTGGAGGTATTTATGGAATTCAGTATGGGGGATGTCTTTTTCTAGTCTGATATGGTCAAAAGATTTAATTTTTAGATCATGGCCCTCCAGATCTTTGAGTCTAGTATAGCCTTTTTGTTTCCAAATTGAGTGATTATGACCAATAAGACCCGGTGCAAAGCTAGGATTATTCCAAATGGGTGACATCAGGGAATTTGCTGAAGTAAGTGAGTTTTTTAATCTTGATGCTTCCCAAACAGATAAGGAGTTAGCTATTGAGGTGAGCGGTAAAATAGTGTTTTTCCTTGATGTTTTAGGTAGCCAAATCAAATTGTTAAGCTCTAAAGGGGAGCAAGCCGCATGTTCGAGCTCAACCCATCTTTTTAATTTGGGGTCGGAATGCCATTGTATGACCTGGCATAATTGAGCCGCTTTAAAATATGACAACAGGCAGGGTACCGCTAGGCCACCCGCTAAAATAGGTCTCTTCATAGATAACTTATTTACTCTCGGTTTTTTACCTCCCCAGATAAAATTAGATATTCCAGACTGAAGTGAGAGTATGTCCTTCAGTTTGAGTGGCACAGGTAGTGTCTGGAAGAGGTATAGGATACGGGGAAGTAGATTCATCTTAACGCTGTGAATCCTTCCGATCCAAGAAATCTTCTTGGAAGACCATCTGATTAGGTCTTGTTTTAGAGTCCAGATCAGTTTGGGATAATTTGCTTTATAGATGCTTTTTGCATCTTTGGTGATATAGGTCCCCAAATATTTTATCGAGTTCTTTTGCCAGTTAAAATTGAAATTTAGTTTCAGTAATTTCTCTGTATGTCTAGGGAGGTTGATATTCAGAGCTTCAGATTTGGATTGGTTAATCTTGAAACCTGAGACCTTGGAGAATTTATCTAGTAGGTCAAACGGGTTAGGTAATGATGTAAGGGGTTTGGAGATAATTAATAGGATATCATCAGCATAGAGGGCCGCTTTATGTGATTGGGAGTAAACGTTTAACCCTGAGATATCCGGGCTATCTCGAATTCGTGCCGCGAGGGGTTCAATACATAGGGCGAACAGGAGGGGAGATAAAGGGCATCCCTGTCTTGTGCCACTCTGGATTTGAAATGGGACCGAGGGGAAGCCCTGATGTATGACCCTGGCGGTTGGGCCTGAGTATAGTGACATAATCGCTCTACTCACCCGATTTCCGAAGCCAAATGCCGCGAGCGTCTCTTTTAAGTATGGCCAGTCTATCCTATCAAAAGCTTTTTCTGCATCCAGACTTAATAGCATGCTTTGTGTGTTATTTTTGTTAGCCAATTCCAACAGATCAATAAATCGTCGGGTGTTATCCGCTGCCTGCCTCCCCTTAACAAAACCGACCTGATCTGGGTGTATTAGTCTGGGTAGGATGTGACTTAATCGGTTGGCCAATAATTTCGCATATATTTTGATATCGGTATTAATTAGAGATATTGGCCTATAGCTTTTACAATTTAGCGGATCCTTGCCAGGTTTATGTATAAGTGATATAGACGCCCGCAGCATGTCCCCAGGAATAGGGGCTCCTGCTAAGATAGCATTAAACATTTGGAGCAGCCTCGGAGCAAGTGATTCGGAAAATTTCTTATAATAAAGCCTCGAAAAGCCATCAGGGCCTGGTGCCTTTGATGGCTTAAGCTCCTTGATGGCCTGCGACACTTCTTCCAATGTGAAGTCAGCGCCCATAGCTTCTCTGTCTAGCTCTGTCAATCTCTCCAGTTTTGAGCTGGCTAAGAAATCTCTTAGTGCGCTGCTCGTGTTGTTATTGTGTGCCACCTTCTTACCGTCGTATAGGGAGCCATAAAATGAACCGAATTCTTCCACTATTTTTTTAGGATTGGCCGTAAGTACACCCGATTGTAAGCGTATAGCTTGGATATTAAACTTAGATTGCCTATCCTTCAGTGCGCGCGCCAGCATCGTATCCGGCCTGTTAGCTTTTTCATAAAACTTCCTCTTAGACCAACATAGGGAGTTATCCGCCCGGGAAGTCAATAACATATTCAATTCAATTTTTGTATCTTTAAGTTCCTGTGTCGTAAGTGGATCGGGATTGGTCTTATGACTCGATGAAAGGGAATTCAATTTGGATTGGAGCGTCCGAATTTTGGAATCCCTCACTCGTTTTCTTTTAGCAGTGAGATTAATTATTATGCCCCTTAGCGTTGCTTTATGAGCCTCCCATAAAGTCATATGGGATTCCACAGAGCCTGTGTTTATCTCAAAGAATTGAGTTATTTCTTGACCTATCGTTTCGCAGGTTTCGGGTATTTTAAGAATGGATTCATTAAGTTTCCAGTTTGCGCCTGGTCTATTGGTCTGAATATTGTTGCACCTGAGCTCAATTGGTGCATGGTCAGACCATGAAATATCATGGATCTTTGTATGATTGACCTTAGGGACCAGGTGGCACGAAACGAAGAGATAATCGATTCTGCTATATGAGGTGTGTGGGTGGGAATAGAAAGTGTAGTCCCTTGTCGTAGGGTGGAGCTCCCTCCATATGTCTACTAATTGATTATCTTTCAGGGCATTGTGCAGGGAATTTTGAGCTTTTTTATTATCGGAGTCATTTCCCCCTGATCTGTCTATTGAGGATTGCATTGTGATGTTAAAATCTCCTGCTATTATAGTGTATCCCTTAGCTGCTGAGTTTAGCAGGCGGAAGAATCTGTCAAAAAAGGACGCATCCTGTGTACAGGGCGCGTAGAGGGAGGCCAACGTAATAGGCTGCTCATGTACGGTCCATCTACATCTTTTTTGATTGTCTGGAGAATAAATGGGATTGAGTTGTTAAATACGATGGCTACCCCACGTTTCTTGACCGATGCTGATGCTGTATAAAATTGGGAGAAGCCCCTATCTAGGAACCTGGGGGAGCTATTATTACTAAAGTGTGTTTCTTGTAGAAATAGCACATCCGCTTGTTTTCTTTTGTAATCTGTAAAGGCAATCTTTCTTTTGATTGGGCTATTAAAGCCCTTCACATTGTGAGAGATTAATGTTAACGCCATGTATTACGAAGCAGGGAATGATATATATAGTGATCTGCATACTTACTTGTGAAATTATATCTGAGGTTTCTGGCGGATGTGTCCCAAACTATCGTATCGGTTAGACGCTCTGGGTGGAATCCATGCTCCCTGGAGAGGGAGGGGAAAGGGAGAGGGCAGGGAAAGGTAGACAAGACAGGGGAAGCGACAAGAGGGCTAAAACGGGAAAAAGAAAATAATAATAAAATTGTAAAAAGGGATAAACAAAAAACAAGGGCGTATCTCGGGAGCCCCCGAGAGTAGCTCCTGTGCCCAAAGTGTGGGTCTTCTGACTCCATTTTAAAGATGGGCCAGTCTCCTGTGTTGAAGATATCCCACCCTGGGTCTTGGAATCGGTCCCTCATATTTGGGGACCGATGAAGGGGACACATGCTCGAAGGGGAGTATCTCCCCCGGCACTTTTCAAAAAGGAAAAAGCAAAGCATATTTTGTGAACTGCAACATAAAATGATAGTGACATCATCTCAGTGCCACTAACAGTGACCTTAATGACCATGAACCTTGAATCCCAATTGTAATCTAGATAGTGCTATTACTGGTAATGGGGTTAGCGGGGTTAACCTTGGTAAAATAACAGTAACCTTAGGCCGTTGAGCCCTTATGTTTGTAATCTTATCTAATGTGAACATCTTCTAAACAGCTTTAATTAAGCTAACTTATGAAATTTTAAACATGTATATATATATGTCTGCACACCATCTTCCCGAACATATAAAGAGGAGGTAAGTCTGGTTGATATCTGGTACTGGTGGGACAGTGGGCTTGAACAGGGATTCATTCCTTGTGGTCTGAGAGGTTATAAACTTGTGTTGTTGTGCTGATTAAGATCAGTTGGAGCCTGAAGCCTCCCGCACCACATGCTGCTTAGTACGGGGGTCCCTGATTTGTTCCAGGAGGGAGTGAGGGGGTTGGCGATGACGGATGGTGGCTGTGCTGGGTTGAGTATGGCTCCAGTGACCCCGAGTTTGGTGAGGAAGCCCTCTCCGTCTTCTGGGTTTTTTAAAGTGTGAGCAACACCATTTTTAATTGAAAGGAGGGCACAGGGAAACAGCCATCTGTATCTGATGTTATGTTCTCGGAGAACTTTTGTAATTGGAGTCAGAGCTTTTCTTTTATTCAAGGTGGCAGGGGCTAAGTCCTGGTATATCTGGAGCTTGACCCCCTCGAACTCAAGGGTCTTAGCTTCACGGGAGATCCTGCACACCTCTTCTTTGGTGCGAAAATGGTGGAATCGCGCCACAATATCTCTGGGGGGGTCGCCGCTCTGGGGTTTCCCGCGCAAAGCTCTATGGCACCTGTCCAGCCGTATCTCAGAGTCTGGTTTATCCGGAAAAAGGTGCTCCAGCCACCTATTTGTAAAATCTTCAGGGTCATTTATATTTTCAGGGACCCCCCGTAGCCTGATGTTGCACCGCCGGTCGCGGTTTTCGGCGTCCTCTGCCTTATCTTCTAAAAATCTAACTCTGTCATTTAAAGCAGTGACCTGGTCGTGTGTTTCAGCTATGGCGGTGGTTGTCTCGTCCATTTTAGTTTCAATGGAGTCAGTACGCTCTCCGAGAGCATCTAGGTCTTTTCTAAGCGCCCAAAGTTCTGTCATGAAGAACTTCTTCATATCTGCGCAGAATGCTTTTAGGTCTTTGCGCCGGACTATATCTTCATCTCCCTCCTCCTCCACAAGAGGATCCACAGCAGGGGCCTTGTCTGATGTCTGCCCAGGGATCTCTTTATTTTCGGGTGGGGGCGCTCCGTTTTTCTTGAAAAAAGTGGTAACCGGTTGGCCTTTGGATCGAGCTGTTTTGTTAATCGGCATCTCTCGATGTTTATAAAAGATGTGCTGTGTAGTAATCAGGTAGAATCACGCTTTTGCCGCTTGTAATTGCTTTAATAGTGCCGGTGGGAGAGGAGCTCTGAAATCAAGTCTCCATTCCCTCCAACAGCCAGCAGGTGTCCCTCTTCATGGATTTTAACGCCTTTGCTACTTCTTCTGTAAAGATGCATGGTAGTTCCTTCTCAATGTTAAAAGCCAATACATTGTTCATGTTTAAATTGAAAATATGGCTCCAGGTTAGTAATAACTTGCATGATTTTAACACAAAAAAATATATATTTCTTGGTTATGTCCCCCAGTGATACCTGTGTTGTTGTATAAATTCTTGTAAAAGTCCCCGACTCTCTTTACGATAAGTGCACTGTCATCACTTTGGTATTACTGGCATTAATATGGAGGTGTACCTTTTTATTTGCTTCAGTGAGTTCTCTGATTTGTTTCTGGAGGTTTCCTGGACTTGTAGAAAAAATGATGTCATCTGCAGTTCACTCAGTGACTCAAGTATTCACAGTTGATTTTGACGATTGTTTCTTCTCAGTTCAATGTCTTGAACAATTCTTTACTTGTTGCTGTGAAAAGCTATGGTGACATGACGTCTCCATATCACAAGCCCTTCCTTATCCTTATCTTGCATGTGTCTTCATGTACTCTAATGCAGGGGAGCGCAATCTTTTTTCCTGCGTCCACCTACCAGCTGTCCCCTCTCCTCGTCCTCCCCAGTTGTACAAGAAGGGATTTCCCAAAGTAATGAATACGATCTACACCTCAGTGGGTTTAAATGCATTAAGAAGACCGTGTTGAAGAAGCATATGTTTATTTATTGTAAGGAACACTTACAGAATACTCCATCAAACATTAGATTACATAAAGATCGGCAAGGGAGTGCGATAGGAAGACACCATGTCACCAAAGCTTTTCACAGCAACCCTTGCAGAATTGTTCAAGACATTGAATTGGGGAGGAAAAGGGAATCAAAATCAACGGAGAATACTTGAGTCATCTACATTTTGCAGATGACATTGTTAGCCACAAGTCCAGAAGATCTCCAGCAATAAATCAGAGAACTCACCGAAGCAAGTAAGATAGTGGCCTCCTCCATATGAATCTCAGCAAAACCAAAGTGATGTTCAACAAATGTGTCAACTACGCAAAGATGAAAATAAATGGAATAGAACTCAAAGAAGTTGAAGACTGTCTACATTGGCTGGCAAGTTACTATGCATGGGAACCTTTTGAATGGAATCAATAGGAGAATGAAGATGGAATGAAGAGCATTTGGAAGAAATAAGAATCTTTCAAGGGAACCTTCCACTGTGCCCCAAGAGGAAAGTTTTCAAGCAGTGTATGCTGGCTGTGCTCACATATGGATGGGAAATTTGGACCCTGAATGTGAAGAGGGGTTCAGAAGCTTCAAACAACTCAAAAACGTATGGAGAGATATGTGCTGAGTATTACCCGAAGACACAGGAAAAGGAATGAATGAGTTTGAAACCAAACTACAGGTAGTCTGACATAACAGGTGGGGGAGAAATTAAAATGGCAGTGGGCCGGACATTTCGCAAGAATAAATTACTATAAATGGACAAAGGTGGTACTCAACCGAATTCCAAGGTAAATTAAAAGACCATGATGATAACCAAAATTAAGATGTGAGGATGAATTCAGAGGCTAAATCAATTTGTTGGAGCAACATGGAGAAGAGAGGCTTGCAACTGCAATATCTGGAAGATCATTGGGGAGGCCTTCATCTAGCAGTGGATCAACAAGAGCTGGATGATGATGATGATGATGAGAGATACAGTATATATATATATATATATCTATATGCATATAGAAAGCATATCCAATAGGAAATGGAAAGACAGCACTCTATTGTAATCCAAAATTGAGTCTATTGGTATAAAGTGGCACACACAGAGACCCAATGTTTCAGTCCTCAAAGAGGGACCTTCCTCAGGGAGTGCAGACAAACAATGACTGAGACAAACATAAATAGCCAAACCCCAGTGCACACACAGACAAAGGCAATGAAAAAAAATCAAGAAACCAGTGAATCCAGCATCCCCAGCAGCCCCTGACGTCATCCGTTACGTGTAATGAAAAAATTGCATAGCACGCATGCGCGGTGGGATGAAGATTCACTGTTTCCGCCATAGCGCGTCCCATGTTACGGTCCCCTGCAGGGTTATGTCCTAGGGATGCCTAGTGAGGGTGTGATTTCCCATAGGGAGTTAGCTGCAGAGAGGGACTTTGGGAGCAGGGGGCAAGGGTCCATGTTAGGGAACCCATATAGTTAGCCCCATTTGTATTTGGGCAGCAATCCACTGCCCAAAATGTATTAGCCGTATTTTCTGTGTTTTCCCCTTTCCGGGCATGCATTTAACCAGGGATTTTCGGTGCATGAGTTTTAAGGGGGATTTTGCAGGAAACTGTTGCCAGAATATGCATACAGGGTCGGGGACCAAAGTTACCAGTTCCCCGGTAAATGTTTCCGACAATCAGGCATGATTTGTGGATACATGTGTGCACATTGGCCCCATCAATATCTCCCCTTAAAATGTAACTGTGACTCACCACTAGAGTACCCTGCTTCAGCACAGTCCAGGAAGGAAAGTGGGCCATGGTGAAATGCATTCTAGTATACTTAGAAAAGGGGGTCCCTGGTTTAGGGGGTATCCCAGGTACCGGTACGGCTCCCTGCAAACAGTGTAGGCTTTGTGGCTACCCGTCTGTACATAAGGACGGGTGGGCTATGGAAGTCCCTTGTAAAGTATAGCATAAACCTGACCTGTTTTAAGGAGCTTTGGGGTTCCTTGCGTCGTAGAGACATGAGATTTGGGAGTGTAAGTTTTAGGTGGGATATTTGGGCGAAATGTATTCGTTTTGTTTGCAGGTGTTCGGGGGGACGAGTTACTGGTAGTCCCCTGATTCTACCCCCGGCATGCAGGCACTATTTGTGGGAACGCGGGGTGAATTATATTGGGGCTGCACCGTGTTCCCCAGACTCCTGGTTTTCAAGCCCAGATATCCCAAACTAATTTCCCACACATTTATAAGCTTCCCCAAGGTTTATACTTTATTAAAGTATGGTTAATAGTGTGTTATACTATATGTATAAATATCTATGCAGCCAGTCTGAGCATTTACATAGGAGCCGGGATGTCTGCATAGACATCTGAGCTCAAAGGAGAACCAGGATGTCCAGAGGTGTCGGGCCATTTGGTAGCTGGGAAGGGCAGAGGAACAAGCCCAAATCCACCTATGTTCTCTGACACTGTGGAGCCTGCCAAGCAGGTGGCCATGAGTTGGCTGGGGGGAAGGTATGCCACTTCCTCTGACATCATCAGCCAGATAAGCCCTGCTCTGATTGGCTGGTGGGAAAAGTTCCCACGCTTGGAGTGGTGGACCGTCCCTGCCCATGTTAAACATAGGACACAGAAGTCTATGTTAGGCCAGGTCCTCACTGCCTGCTGCAGCGCTCGCTATGGCAGGCACTGCAAGGACAAGAGCTGCCCCTCAATGGGGCCGGGCCCACTACAAGTGGTGGCCGCCACGCTGCGCAGCCAGTTTTTCCTTAAGACAGGAAAATTGTGCTCAATACTGGTGACGAGCGCAGTGGCCACGCCCACCGGCAGTTCAGCCAATGAGGGTGAACCTGCCGGGTGACATCATGACCACGCCCCCCACCATGCCTCCGTCACTCCCCCCCGTCTTTCACCCTGCAGCTCACTGCAGACCGGGGATCAGAGCTACATGCGGCACCAGCCTGGCAGGTGCGCATGCAGCGCAGACAGTGAAGCCATAGCCAAAGGGACTACCCAATCAGAAATCTCTCTCAGTCTTCAGACTTACAGGTAATCTTGGGACTGGTCCAGTGAGGTGCCGGTAAGGGTTCCCAGGGGTTTTGCTTGCAATAGCAAAGCACTTGGCATTGAGGTGCCAGGGAGTCCGAAACCTAGTTGAGGGCCAGTTATGAGGAATAATGCTGCTTTTCCCAGGCTTATTTCAGTGACGTGGAGTAAACAGGGTAAGCGTTTTGCTGAAGCATGCGCCCTGCAACTAGGAAAGTCTAGTTTTCAACCCCCAGATCCCAGTAAGTGTGTATATTCCGTCTGATGTTGATGAATAGTTGGCAGTGTCTCTTTAAGCACACATGTGGTGCTCCAATTGCATATGGCGCTTCTTCTCGCTTGGTGGGAAATGGAATCTTTTCACCGAAATAATATAATATATCCTTCACTACAGTATATTGGGTGACTCTCAAGGAAGTTGCCTCCAGGGTCAGCACAGCAACTATAAAGGCTGGGAGAATGTCACTGTCTGCACTATGCCTCTTATACTCTGAGACTGCTTCCCTGTAACAGTTTGTCTCTTCTGGGCTGCAACAGCCCCTTTTCTATGTGTGCGGGCTGATTTGTGAAACACCGTGGCTGCAATATGTCATGGGGTCTCCTACAGCACTCAGTCTCTGTCTGTGCTGCTTATTCAACAGCTACTCCCCAGGAGAGCTCCTCCTTTCTTAGCAAGGACTTATATAACCTCTAATGTTCCCAGGCAACCCTTCCACCTATCACAGAGCCCTTATTCACTCTACACGGGCATGGGGATTGGCTGAATATAGGTAGGCCAAAGCCTGGGAATACATTTAGGTTTCCACACGCTAACTAAGGCTTTGCTTATACCCGGAGCGTGCGAGCGCCCTCGTGACGTCACTAGGGTCGATGCGCACGCCCGAAACCTGCACTGCAGGCAGGAGGTAAACGGAGGAGACAGGGAGGCGTGGCGGATGCGTGGCTGTGAGCTGTTCGCCCTCATTGGTTGAACCACTCACGTGACGCAGCCGTCACGCATCAAAATCAAAAATAAAAATCTGATTGGGAGATGCTTGCGCGGTCGCTCTGCAGCGCTCGCGCCGCACTCGAAGTATAAGCAACTTCATTAGGTTACATTTATTTGTTCCGGTGGCACGCACGACGCACGCCTTGCCGCATTTGGTATAAGCACAGCCTTATAACACTCCATTATAACTGTATTCACTAGCGTGTAGCAGAGGGATGAACTGAGACATGGAGCTTACAAGGTGGAACCGCTTACATTAGTGCAGGCTTGAGAGGCTGCACTCATTCAACTCCATGGGGTCTAAATATCAGTATAATAATTAATGTTATGAAGCTAAAAATTCCTGGCCCTGTGCAAACAAAGAGACCTCCCAGTTTAAAAAAGACAGGGAGTACGTACCACTCTTTTGGGACTTATGATACTTACAATAATTTACCATTATACATGAACGGACATTAGGGGAAGACTTCGATTACAAATTGTTAGGTTTTTGTCAATGTGATTAAGTGAATTATGTTTATGTATCCAACTCAATGCAATAAATATAAATGCCATTTTTTAATCAATGTGTTTGGTGCTCTGTGTACTCGCTCTCTGTACTAGTTATCTGCCCATTCAGGATCATTACGTGTGCACCCATCATTTCTACCCCCACACCTTCAGAAAGGATACTACTACAAACACTGAACAAGTGACCAGAAGGTCACAGTAGTCCCTTTAATACGCACTCAGAGCCAACAATGAGAGTGTGCGGATAATAGGGGACACAAATGCAGAGGAGATAGCTGAACACACTACTTACTCCATAAGCAGAACAGGGGGTATATATCTAGCAGGGCAATCTGATCATAAAAACAAAAATAATAAACTTTTAATAGTTCTTCAATAACGGCGAAAAATGTGTTTATAATGTACAGAGTGATGTTAAAGGTTATGCTAACATCTGTATTGTTCATACCTTAGGAAAGGAGGCAGTTGGGTCCCGGTCATTACATTATTGTCTCTCTCTCTCTGCCCCTCCTCTTTCCCTCCATGCCAGCCTCCTCACACAGGGAGGGGAGCTTTATATAGAGGGAGAAATGCCAAGAGAGCCAAACCAACTGGGAAATTAATATGAGATTTTGACTGGATTTTTGACTCAGGAGCACTGCTCCTGAAATACAGTAGATGGTAATTAAAGGCTTTATGTGTAGGGTAAACAGATTCAAGAGTAGAAACTGGGACACATTAAAACATTATTTATAAAACAAATGACATCACTTAATAATAAATATTATAATGCTATTTGTCTAATAGAGTCCCCATTTATAATGTATTATTGATTTTTTTTTCAGTTTCTTAACATAACACAAACTCTCGAGTTCAGCAAAGTGACGGTTTGGTTTATATTAATTAACCGTTTAATTAGGAGTTCACTAATATATTTTAAATGTTTACTCTTTGTTAGGATCGATCACCTAAAAACAAGCAGCGTCTATTTTTATGGAGTTAAGACTTTTCAGTCCAAACAGGGTAAAGCTGAAACCTGGGACATTTGAGCAGTTTGGAGAAAATTGTCGGGACACCGGAACGTGTAATGAAAACCCGGAGGCTGTCCCGGCTAACTCGGGATGTACGGTCACCCTATTTATTTGTGATTCTATTTCTGAAAATATGTAGTAGCTGGAAACACATTTTACAACACAGATGATAAATGTATTAGGAAAACATGCAATAGAAATCAGTTGCTTCATAAAATATAAATCTCCTCTCAGGGATGTAGATAATGTAAAAAACAGATCAGGAAAAAAAATTGGAATAATATATTCTTCTAATATGAAGCATATACTGTATAGAGTCAGTCTCTTAACACCCTAAATCTGTCTGTCATAAACTAAATGCAGTGAGTTGTATACACAGAATAGCTTAAGTACAGATGGGCCCCATCCTAAATTCCTGGAGATTATGAACAATATATGACTGTATGGGTTGAATCACACTCTTCAATCTATCTAAGTTAGGTCTTAAAAAAAATGCAATTAAACGTTTGGTCTTCACAGGGAAGGACGATCCAGAAATAACAATCACATAACAACATCTTTGCCACTTATACAAATAGAGGTTTACAGATTTCTCTTTCATCTTAAACCTTTTATGCGCTTAATTCCATGTTTGTAAAGAGTGGGTTTTTTTTAGTTGTAAAGACACATGCATATTATACAAAATGTTACGTTAACACCAGGCTTTTGCTGATACTTATTACAGTTACTTTATTTTTGTAGGTTAGTAGGACAATACAACTTTGAAGAGGTGTGTATAGAAGTTACCAACCGAAGATGAGTGGAGATGAAATCTCTGAACATTTCATGCATCAGCAATCATTTTTTACATTAGATTTCATACCAACGCACCAGCATTTTACCGGTCTTCTCTATTAGGTGTGTGGTAATAAAATGTATAGTACACTTTTGTGGCATCAATATGGCAATATGTATTTAGGGCATTTAATTTCATAATATTTCACAGAATAAGGGGGTAACACAAATCCTCAGGAAACAAAAACATACCAACATAAATACAGTACTTAAATCCATTCTCGTCCATATGAGGTGGGTCTTCCTACTATGGTTTTGATGATTTATACCGATCAGGCCTACCCCTTATACAAATTGTGGTACTAGGGAATGCTTACTGCATCCTCCACGTATGGATTTATTTATTAGTCCTTAAGATTCGGGTGTCTCACTCTCAGTTACCCATACCAGAGTTATCTTGTAACATCCCAGAACAATCTATAAAAGCTCTCACGTTGCCCCTGAGTATGTTTTCTACCCAGTGGCAGATCGTAAGAACCACAGACAACTCCAGTCTTTGCCAACAGAGAATAAAGAAGATTTATTTATTTATAAAATGTTTTACCAGGAAGTAATACATTGAGAGTTACCTCTCGTTTTCAAGTATGTCCTGGGCACAGAGCTCAGATAACAAATAATACATGGTTACAAATACAGGTACATAAGTGAACAGGGTATACGTTATATACAAGACATTGCATACACAGTAAGAGATAATATATGTTATAGGCATATGTAGCAGTTACAGACCAGGTTAAAATGTGAGACAGCTTTAGTTTTGAAAGCACTTAGACTGGTGGCCGCTTGAGAGTCTCCACCTGAACCTTGGGACCATGAACAGTCTTTTGGAGTCAGATCTCAGATGATAGATGCTGCATGTGGGAGGGGTGAGGAGCTTGCTAAGCCCTCTCCTTTGCAGTGGGAAGCTCAGAAAATGTGCCCACCTAGTAGAAGTAGGTGACTATGCCACTTCTAAGAAATGAAAGGAGGTTCTGCATCTCAGCACCCTGATCTACCTGTTTAAGTGGATTGAAAGATGTTGGTCCTTTTTCAGTAGGCCCAAAATTGGTTGAAAGCATGGTGATTGGCTGAGAACCTCATTCAAGTCACCGCCAGCCCATGGTGCGATCGGCTGCTTCATATCTTCTTGAATAAGAGCCTTAAACTTTCTCTAACAACGAAATCCCCCAAATTAGACAATTTGTGTAAATAAAGAAAGAAATCGTGAATAAAATGTTCTTAGAAACATATGGTGAAATGAACGGAAACAACGATTCTAAAACAACGATTCTAAAACAAATCTGGGGCAATCACCAACTAGACCCAGGTACATTCTGGGTACATGCTGGGTACATGCTGGGTACATGCTGCAACATTTCAGTGACATTTCTGCAGACAGACTAATGGCCCATCGTATTAACTGCGGGGGTCCTTGGCAGTCCCATTCAAACTGAACGGGACTGCCAGGGACCCCTGCTGTGTTAATCCGATGGGCCATTAGTCTCTGCAGACATGTCACTGAAATGTTTGCAGCATGTACCCATCATGTACCCAGCATTTACCCAGCATGTATCTGGATCTTGTTGGTGATAGCCCCAGATTTTCCAAGGCAAGTTTAAGGCAAGTTTTACAATACTCGTCGGCGCACCTGTACGTAATGATGGTATGAATAAGAGCTAGGAGCTGGAAGGATCTGAAAACTGATATAAACCAGTCCAGGATTTATTATATGAATAACTAGCTGAAGCGATTGTTTTTTGTTTATTTGATAATCTTGGTGTTGTGTTTTCCAACGGTACAGATTTACAACCGAGCGACTTTGCTTGAAACCCCCGCGGAGTGATGTTCTTAACTACCAAGATACTTATATTACTGCACGGTGAAAACGATTTTGTTTTTAATGTAAGGCGTTTGTAAATCAAGGTTCTTACATTTAATGCAGAGTATAAATTAGACACGTTTAAATGAACTGGGAGTCTGTGTGGCCTAAGTATAAAGCGTTGCTAAAAATTTTGACGTACAACTGACTCAAAGAAGAGTAGCTAATTCATGTGCCAATGTATAAAAACAATTTTAATATACTGAGCATCCTTTGATTTCTTTAGCAGGTTTTAACCCACCTCCCCAGCAGTGTAAGATATTTGCAACACTTGTTTGTGATCATTTGTTGCCAATGTTCCCAGCAGTTTGAGCTGCACACTGTAACAATAGATGACGTTACCTTAAATAATATAAGAATACATTGTAGCTGCTGAGTTACCCTGACTGAAGGATTGATTGAAACTGAAAGGCTGCCATTCAGTTGGAACCTTGGGAAGCAGGATCTTTGCTGATCGATCACAGGAGAACGAATCGATCATCAGTCGAGGTAATTAGTTTTCAATACAGGTAGTCAAAGGCTGCATCTATTAACACACAAAAAAAATATTATTTATTTTTTATTTTTTATTTTTTAAGTGCCGCTTGGACGGCCTCTTTAAATACGTTTCACTTTGTTGAGTGCCCTATACATTATTTTGTGGTTGCTGCCCCTAAAATGTGTTTGAAGAATACAACATTGATCCATATTAAAATGCCGTGTTACATAACGAACATTTTTTTAACATGTTTTGGTAAATAGATCCCGTGGTTCAGTGGGATGAGATCTCCACCCTGTATACATTGCCTGCAATTTCTTCCAGTCATTCAGTGACAGATTTACTTTCTCACGCTCTATTGTAAACATGACATCCAACCAACCAAGTCTGTGTGCATTCATTGTTCCTGGTGGTTGTTACACTGCACTTTTAAGCAAGTGTTTCGGGTTTTATTCCTCTCTCTTAGGGGAAGTTAATATCCAAACAATAACTTGGGGATTTAGATTTTATGACAATTGGTTTGATATGTGAACCCAAAATAGCAGAAGTGACCAACCCACCTTAAATATCTTATGCTTATGCATATTGCACTCGTGGGTAAAGCAAACTTAGCACAATTACGGGACACCCCAATTATACCTCCCTCCCACATCACATTGACATATTATATATCCCATCCCAGAATGCAGCAGATATTTGTGAGTAACGAGTTCCATTTATTTCAGCATGCTAATGAGTTGTTAAAAAAAAACAGATTTTAACGAGCTGATAATTGACCCACTTGATGGCAATCTGCACTAAGACCCAGATCCACAGAGGTCTGTTAGTAAATGAATACCTCGTTAAGCGTTAATGTGTATCTTTCAAGTTCATTAGAGTCAGGTTAAGTCACTTTTTGGTCTAAAAAAGGCATTGTGCTACTGTAAGTATAACAGACGCTGGGGCAAATCATATGCAAAATAGGCATTTCCTCTAACGATGAATATCCCCAGAGTTCTGATAAAGTGAATGCAGGGATTTAACCAGATGTTAGTTACGGCATACCTAAAAGGGTGCTACTCCATCCACTCTCTCTCTCCCTCCCCTGGCTGGGAGTAATGCCACCCATGTTGTTTGAAGTTAACGCAAGGCAGAGCTAATTTAAGATGGGATTAAACATTATGTTAATGAGATATAAAACAGCCGCTGTTTTTGCATATAATTAAATTAATATGCAACCTTTTTACGAGCCCTAAATTAACCGACCTCTGTGAATCTGGACCCAAGAAGGTTATTTACGCCACCGTGTTACAAAATATGGGGCCAAAACCAGTAGATTTATAAACGGAAAAACTCCAGTTGCTTTCAATGAGGGTTTCTATCTCTGACAAATCTGGTGCAGTTTTCTGCACCAATTACGACCCAGTTTTGCCATTGCGAGTAAATAGGGAGTTTCCCAAACTGCATACCTGGTGTAAAAGTACAACACCGGATCTATTAAAAGAAAATCAAGGGGCTCAGTCAGTGGCGCAGTCAGTGGCGCAGTTGAAGACTATTGAAGACTGAGCCACTGATTGAGCCCCTGGGGCTGAAGCAGGAATGCCCATTAAACCTGGCCTGTTGGTGGCCCTGGAGGACTGAGTTTGAGACCCCTGATTTAGTCGGCTAGCATGTAGAACAGGAGTGACCATCTCCAGTCCTCAAGGGCCACCCAACAGCTCAAGTTTTCAGGATATTCGTGCTTCAGCACAGGTCAACAACTGAGCCACTGATTGAGCCAGCTGTGCTGAACCAGAGATATCCTTAAAACCTGACCTGTTGGTGGCCCTTGAGGACTGGAGTTGGCCTCCCCTGATGTAGAATAATACCCATCATAAAGGCCTCACTGCTCAGGTCCCTGTAACAGGTTTATGAAGCAATATACTTTGCTGACATTGCTGTTCTACTGTATGTCTTTGTTATTTTTGTTTCTGAATTAAAGGGGCTTCATTTGATAAATCTGCTTTCTGTCCCTCACAGATTCTGCCGGTCCAGTTGTGAATGACATCCGATCTCCCCATTAATATGCTTAGCAATACGTACCCTGCATAACCCATCCTTTTTGTGTTTCATTATTAATGGTGGTTGAAATGTTTAGCATAGGTTATGCTGATATAATGCTTCTATAGTTTTCTCTACAGGTGATCATTTACACTTATTGAAAATAATGACTTTTTTTGCATACATTGTACAGATATTTTGAAGACTATTTCTCCATAAAAACACAGATGTCCTGAGACAGACAGTAGCTTCCGTTATCAACAAGCTTTGGTTTCCTGCCCACCATAATATATAGTGTGCTGCAGTAATGGTTCCATGGGGATCCAAATGTGTGTTTCCCATGCCTGTGACTGCTTGTAAGACAATGCTGTGTTCCTCATAAAACCATCAAGATTATTAACCTAACAAGATGGTAAAAAAAAAAAAAGAGATGGCTCATATCAAGTTAATTGGTAAAAGGAGAATCGTTTAATACTGTACTACAGAGATGGTGATATTCTGAAGAGTCCTTTCAAGCAATTTTATGATAAGGTGCTGGTTTCCCAAACATATTAAACCAAAGACTTTGCTTTATATTTGTTTCTGAAGATAAGACTACCCATTGCAGGACTTGTATTTACCACAGGTTTGTTTTTTATTCGGTTTAAGACTGCAAAATTGTTGTGTAATCCTTACCTCGGGGCTAAAAGCTTTTTAAGAGAACAAACATATGTACTATCAAACATCAGTGTCTATTGCATGCTCTCCTAAGCTGTCTGTACAAGGGCTGCTTAAAATGACACTTAAATGAACACATGTGACAAGACTGAATCTGAAAAACAACAGTATCTTCTATCAAAGGAATAATCTAAATTCACCTTGACTAAGTGAGAATTTGGAAGCCTGTAGGGAGGGGAAGTTCAAAATGGAGTTAGTAGATAAAACGGTGGGAAGTAAAAGCCACATTTCATACAGTACACTACTTCTCTAGAATATTGAGAGAGAATAAAACCATTCATTGAACACTGAGACAGACATGTCAAAGAACTGACTTTATTAGACTAGTCAGAAAGCAGAGTTCTGCAGGCACACGTTCCCAAGGAGCTTCATAATATAATTTGCCGGTGCTGCTACAGTAGAGGTAGGGAAAATCCTGCAGTTCCCAAAAAGTCATAGAAGAATGGAGGGACAGCTAGGCACACGGACTATGCAAAAATGGTAATGTATAGCTATTGCTATAGCCCTCCCCTTGATGAAGACTGTGTGGCAGTTGAAACATTGGTTTCTTTGGTTGTATTAAATTACCATTTTTGCATAGTCCATGTGCCTAGATGTCCCTCCATTCTTTTATTAGACTAGTCACCAGGGACAAAGTGGACTAATCCATTGTATTTAATTTCCTCTGTGTGTATTTTTGTCTTCAAATGTGTATATTTATATATACCACCCGTGGAGTCCTGCTTTGGTCAGCATACGGCAGGGCTCCAAGCGGTAGTGTCCGGTGTACTCCTCAGTTGACTTCTGGATTCCCTCCATTGTCATCTGACATCACGAATGACAGCTGTCAAATAACTTGCGTCTCCTCAAACCTCCTCTCGCCTGAAACACTGCCACCTAGCGAGCCCTACGCGTTTCGCTTGTCCCAAGCTTAATCAGGGGAGGAGTACACGTGGATGCTACCCCTTGG
The DNA here is from genome assembly GCF_040206685.1 of Ascaphus truei. Classification (NCBI taxonomy): domain Eukaryota; kingdom Metazoa; phylum Chordata; class Amphibia; order Anura; family Ascaphidae; genus Ascaphus; species Ascaphus truei. Next base: position 24,939,244 of record NC_134485.1, read on the forward strand.
TGCCCTGCCTTATGCCGGCCAAAGCAGGACTCCACAGGCGGCCTACTCCTCAGAACGTTTGATTTACCCGCATATGTGACCAGTGGTGATTATATGGACCTTCTCCTGTCTGTCTTCTCTGATGTATCATAAAACACAGACAAAGCTCAGTGCACATCCAGAAAAACTTATATACGGTACAGTGCCTAAATATACATGTATAAATAACTAATAAATAAAATGGTCTTTTAGTTTAACATTTTGGCCAAATTGTTGTAAGCCCCCGAGCCAAACTTCACGGCAGACCTCGTTTCAAGGGTCCCTGCACTAATATAAATTCTTAATAACCTGTGGGTTTTAAATACATATTGCCATGCTCAGTAGCACTCCTCTGTGAAACTTATATGCTTATATATATGTTGTGGGTATTTTGGGGGTTCAATTTGAGCTTGTAGGTGTTCTGTATGTTTTATAATTCTTGTGCAGCTAGTCTTGGCTGTTTTGGAGGGTGGCAACCTCCTATCCAATTGAAGCTCACTCCCTCCCACATTTAAATGGTTAAAAGCTCACTCCATGGCATCTCCAACTATCAGGGGAACTTGCCTGCATGCAGTGTGATTGTGACAAATCTATTACAGAGTGCTTTTCCTGGTAATGTACAGGTTAATAAAAGCTTCAATCAGACTTAGAACTTTTGCAACTTATATTGACAGATTTATTATAAATCATTCTTCCTGGCAATGCACAGGTTATTAAGAATTTATATTAGTGTAGGGATCCTTGAAACGTGGTCTGCCGTGAAGTTTGGCTCGGGGGCTTACAACAATTTGGCCAAAATGTTAAACTAAAAGACCATTTTATTTATTAGTTATTTATACATGTATATTTAGGCACTGTACCGTATATAAGTTTTTCTGGATGTGCACTGAGCTTTGTCTGTGTTTTATGTTATGTCTCTGGTTTTAAATACATATTGCCATGCTCAGTAGCACTCCTCTGTGAAACTTATATGCTTATATATATGTTGTGGGTATTTTGGGGGTTCAATTTGAGCTTGTAGGTGTTCTGTATGTTCTCTGATGTATCACTAATCTTCCCATTGATGTAAGTGAGAATTGGGGGCCATTGTGGTTCACATTATATTTTTCTATTTTTCTAAGAAGGCCGTGCTTGTCTTTTTCTTGTCTTTCACAAATCCATGTACAACACAGTAAAATCAAATAATATCTGACTATCATTTCCTTAAAGGTTATTTTTTCCTAAACAGTCATTAGATTGGGCATAGCTTGATAAATGAGAGATCATTAAGTAACATTTAAATCTCTTAATATACTGTATGTGGTTTGTTTAAGTTATCAGAGCTCCCTCTCTATAAAAAAAAAATATAACTCATATTTTCACCCATCACTTAGAATTTGTAAGTTACTGTAGTATTTGATCTGTGTTTCTCATCGTTACTTTGCAAATGACGACTCTATCATTGGTATCCTATTTTAAAATGATCCACGGGTAAATTATCACAGTACTAAAATAATGAATAGATTAAAAGTTATATCTGAGATATTAATAAAACTTTTTTTTTATAATTAGATTGTGCTTCTAATAAGCACATACATTTCCATTGCATTTGGTTTTAATATATTTGCACTTAACTTAATTTAGGACCATCTCAAGTGACATGCCACACAGCATGAACCATTGTTGTATTGTATTGTATTGTATGTCTTTATTTGTATAGCGCATTAATGTACATAGCGCTTCAAAGTAGTAATACACGTGGTAATCATATAAATAACAAATACTATAAATAACAGGTCATGGGAATAAGTGCTTTAGACAAACGTAACATTTAGGAAGAGGGGTCCCTGCTCCGAGGAGCTTACAATCTAATTGTTGCTAGTGAAGGGGAGAGACTGTGGCCCTTGAACTTCAGGAGTTACTCGAGGAGTCAGATTTGACATCCCTCCCTTCTCCATCTCCATAGCCCATTATCCCAGATACTGTGACAAGGGCGAGAGTGTCACGACAGTCTTCTCCTGCAACAACTGCCATGTCCAGACAGGATTGTGATAGGGCCATATTAGCCTATCAAGACCAGCTATTGCGGGTGCCTAGGTTACAGGCTCATGTCCAGAGGCTTTACTCACCTACAATCTCAGCTACGCCGACTGCACAGAGTGGCCATGGTCTAGGCACGCCCAACCAAAGTGGTGCTATCCCAGCTGGCTGCACCCGTGCATCATTCATCACACCACCCAAACCATAACTGGTTTACCACTAATTTAACTGGAGTAATTCAGCAAGCTGTGGAAATATTGCAACCACCTTCTATGATAAGCACATTGGCAGCTTCACTAGCTTCAAGTGCTAGTTCACATATATCTGTGGATGCCTCTCCACACCGCCATATTGTAGCATTCGATGCTGAAGCGACAAGATCACTGCTCCCTCAACAGCCAGATCGAAAAGAAGAAGGACATGAAAGTCTGCCATTGTTCGTCTCTACCAATGTTTCACTAAAAAGTTAATATTTATTATATTTTAGCAACTGTTGTAATATAAAAGTTGTACGTTTGGACCCCATTAGAGTAGTTACCTAAGTGGTAATTAAAACGTTTATATAATTCAATATTGTGCTTTTATTACCATAACAAAATGTTTACTTTGTATGTTTAATGGTGCCTTGCCTTACACCAGTGGTTTCCAACCTTTTTCTGGTTAAGGAACCCCATGTGAAATTCTGAGGAACCCCAACCCTCTCTTATAGCGCGTCTGAGATTAGATGCATTGTAAGGAACCCCAGCGCTCTCTAATAGAGCGTCTGAGATCAGATGCATTGTAAGGAACCCCAACCCTCTCTAATAGCGCATCTGAGATCAGATGCATTGTAAGGAACCCCAACCCTCTCTAATAGCGCATCTGAGATCAGATGCATTGTAAGGAACCCCAACACTCTCTAATAGCGCATCTGAGATCAGATGCATTGTAAGGAACCACAACCCTCTCTAATAGCGCGTCTGAGATCAGATGCATTGTAAGGAACCCCAACCCTCTCTAATAGCGTGTCTGAAATCAGATGCATTGTAAGGAATCCCAACCCTCTCTAATAGCCTGTCAGAAATCAGATGCATTGTAAGGAACCCCAAACCTCTCTAATAGCGTGTTTGAGATCAGTTGCATTGTAAGGAACCCCAACCCTCTCTAATAGCGCGCCTGAGATCAGATGCGTTGTAAGGAACCCCAACCCTCTCTAATAGCGCATCTGAGATCAGATGCATTGTAAGGAACCCCAACCCTCTCTAATAGCGCGTCTGATATCAGATGCATTGTAAGGAACCCCAACCCTCTCTAATAGCGCGTCTGATATCAGATGCATTGTAAGGAACCCCAACCCTCTCTAATAGCGCATCTGAGATCAGATGCATTGTAAATTCTTTTTGTATTTTTACCTTAAAATTACAGGTAACTCTTTAGGGATGCTCGGGGAACCCTGGTTGAAAAAAATTCTGCCTTACACACCATATATACCGTCTTTGTTTCACACTTTCAGCAAGTGTCACTTGATACTTTTACAAGGAGCCTATTAGGCAGTTCTTACTGCCACATCCCACATCACCTAGGAAGCATACATACGTTTCAAAAATGAGGCCGCTGTATATATTTGATGTCATTTTCGAAATTCTTACACAGTATACACCAGCCAAGTTCTGATAATTAATTATTTGGATTGCAAGATAGCTATTAAAAAAAAAAAAAAAAAAAATATATATATATATATATATATGCAAATATAGCTGTATGCTCATCTGCATGTCTTAGGCAGGTCTGCAACCCCGCCTTTCCCCATTATCACCCAGCATACAGCACTTCCACTGCAGCAAGGGATTCTAGGAAATGACATGCAAATGAGCACACAGTGTCACTTTTTGCCTCAATAACCATTTTTAACATGGTTCCCTATAGGCTGAGACACTGTGTGCTCATTTGCATGTCATTTCCCAGAATCCCTTGCTGCAGTGGAAGTGCTGTATGCTGGGTGATAATGGGGAAAGGCGGGGTTGCAGACCTGCCTAAGACATGCAGATGAGCATACAGCTATATTTGCATATTTGCTTTCCTGTGGAGGGTTTTTGTCACTTTTTTTACTCACCATAACTTAACTCAGTATTATGGTTTGGCCTATCCCATAAGCCTCTCTTGCATTCCCAGTAAAATCAACCCCACACTGATGAGACCCATCAAGGTCGAAACAGCTGTCTGTGGGTGGTTTTCTGGGTATGCACCTTAACCCTGGCTGTGCTCAAAGCTGTGACCATGCAGCAAGCTTAAGCCTATAGGGAACCATGTTAAAAATGGTTATTGAGGCAAAAAGTGACACTGTGTGCTCATTTGTATGTCATTTCCCAGAATCCCTTGCTGCAGTGGAAGTGCTGTATTCTGGGTGATAATGGGGAAAGGCGGGGTTGCAGACCTGCCTAAGACATGCAGATGAGCATACAGCTATATTTGCATATTTGCTTTCCTGTGGAGGGTTTTTGTCACTTTTTTTACTCACCATAACTTAACTCAGTATTATGGTTTGGCCTATCCCATAAGCCTCTCTTGCATTCCCAGTAAAATCAACCCCACACTGATGACACCCATCAAGGTCGAAACAGCTGTCTGTGGGTGGTTTTCTGGGTATGCACCTTAACCCTGGCTGTGCTCAAAGCTGTGACCATGCAGCAAGCTTAAGCCTATAGGGAACCATGTTAAAAATGGTTATTGAGGCAAAAAGTGACACTGTGTGCTCATTTGCATGTCATTTCCCAGAATCCCTTGCTGCAGTGGAAGTGCTGTATGCTGGGTGATAATGGGGAAAGGCGGGGTTGCAGACCTGCCTAAGACATGCAGATGAGCATACAGCTATATTTGCATATTTGCTTTCCTGTGGAGGGTTTTTGTCACTTTTTTTACTCACCATAACTTAACTCAGTATTATGGTTTGGTATATATATATATATATATATATATATATATATATATATATATATATATATATATATATATATATATATATATATATATATATATATATATATATAATCTACTGCACCAAGCAAACAACCACCCTTAATATGATAAACTGATAAACATATTTTATGGCAAGAATACTGTACAGGCATACCCCGCATTAACGTACGCAATGGGACCGGAGCATGTATGTAAAGCGAAAATGTACTTAAAGTGAAGCACTACCTTTTCCCACTTATCGATGCACGTACTATAATGCAATCGTTATATACGTGCATAACTGATGTAAATAACGCATGTGTAACAGGCTCTATAGCCTCCCTGCTTGCGCACAGCTTCGGTACAGGTAGGGAGCCGGTATTGCTGTTCAGGACGTGATGAAAGGCGCATGCGTGAGCTGCCGTTTGCCTATTGGGCGATATGTACTTACTCGCGAGTGTACTTAAAGTGAGTGTCCTTAAAGCGGGGTATGCCTGTATACGCCATCACCCCTGTAGATATTAGAACTAATTATGGTAGGTCTTTAGAAAATATGTTAAGAAACAGAAATGTCTTTACAAATGTTAAAATATCACAAACACAAATAATTGCACAGAAACATATATTTAATTACTGTTACATTACAGTTTTAATAAAGCAACCTTAAGAAATATTGAAGCAAAATACTGGAGATTAATTTTTTTAAATGTTACCGATGTGGCAGTTTCTGGCTCGCAGGAGATGTTTGTGCCCCCACGCTGGCGTCTAAAGCCACGCCCAAGTTGTGGTTCCAGATGTGCTGATGATGTGTAACGTACTGTAATGCCAATGCTAATGAGATAACAAACGGACATTATTTTGGCATAAAATTCACTTTGTGGATTCACGTTCAGCTCAGTTATAAAAACGTTCGTTAGGGATTTTGATAACGTATCGTTAGGAGACCTGACTTAACAGAGCTTTGTGGCTCTAGCCATCAATGGGCTGAAGCAGGTGTGAGCAAACTTTTTATGCCGAGCCCCCATTTTCATCCATGAAATTTCTCGGGCCCCCCATGCCTGATGTAATCAAAATCACATGAAAAAAAAAACCTTTATTAAACGGTATACAATGTAAATACAAATATGTCTAAATACTTACATATTTCAACAGCTCGCGCTTGCAAAATTAGGCTGCGTCCACTCTGCCGCGGAGAGCGGTGACATCACCAACTCTCCAAGCATGAGCACAGGGTGTCCTGCATAATTTTGCAAGCACGAGCAGGGAAGGAAAGCCCCACCCCCGCAGCAGGCAGACAGCACAGAGAAGCAGCACGGAGCTGCTTCTTAGCCTGCCGTACACAGCTCTGCCCGCCCCCAGGTTTCCCCGCATGCTGCCTGGCCCCCCTAAATAATCTTGCTCCCCCACTTTGCGCACCACTGGGCTGAAGTATAAGGACATGTATTGAGTTGATCTGCAGGTCTGTTTGACCTCTGTAGCTTTCAAAAATCCAAATGATGACATCGCTTGCAGAGATCAGTTTAGCAGACATACAGTGTGCATTGAATGCAGAGTTTGCACCTGTATGTGGAGGTATTCTGGTAATAAACGGCACTGCTCCCATACAGTATATTATGTCATTTTTGTATACATACTATTACGTTTATTAGTACTACACTGTAGTGGATAAACACTTGAGAATCAGGTTCCTTTCAACTTTAAGGTTCTTGCACAGGGCTGAGGATTAAATAGGAGGTAAACAGATTGATACAGTACAGGCATACCCCGCATTAACATACGAAATGGGACCGGAGCATGTATGTAAAGCGAAAATGTACTTAAAGTAAAGCACTACCTTTTTCCCACTTATCGATGCACGTACTGTACTGCAATCGTCATATACGTGCATAACTGATGTAAATAACGCATGAGTAACAGGCTCTATAGTCTCCCCGCTTGCGCACAGCTTTGGTACAGGTAGAGAGCCGGTATTGCTGTTCAGGACGTGATGACAGGCGCATGCGTGAACTGCCGTTTGCCTATTGGGCAACATGTACTTACTCGCGAGTGTACTTAAAGTGAGTGTCCTTAAAGCGGGGTATGCCTATATACATGTGGGCTGCATCTAAGGCTGAGTCCCCGCTGGCGCTGAGCGCGCTCATGCTTGGGGAGCGCTCCAAGAATGAGCGCCGGGTGTCTTGCATGTATGCGCGCAGGGGGGAGACGGGGGGGGGGGGGGCATTACGGGTAGTTGAGTGCGCGGGAAAGTCTAGTTTTTTGTTTGCTTAAGTGCCGAGCGCAGGTGAGTGTGTGTGCCCGCGCACAAACATGCGTGCAAAGCTTGAGCGGGGACTTACATATAGCTATATATGTAAGTAACCGCCGTAAGCGCCGCCCGCTCAGTGCTAGCGGGGACGCAGCCTAAGAGTATAGCTGTGGGTAAAAAAAATGACAAAACCCATTAACTTTACAAGATCCTCGGAGAGTCTTTGTATTTCCTTGTCCCAGGCCTTGCTCTACCAGCTGTTTAATACAACAAGCAAAAGGTCTAACAAGCCCATGTTTGAAATAGATTGGAAGCTGAAAGTGACATGCTCGGTGTGTTCATTTGCATGATCATTACCCAGAATCCTTGCCTGCAGTTTAACCACAATATGACATTTATAAAAATGTTTTACCAGGAAGTAATACATTGAGAGTTACCTCTCGTTTTGAAGTATGTCCTGGGCACAGAGCTATAACAATACACGTTACTAAAAGAACAGAGGTTATACAGTCAATTCACAGACATTTCATGGACAGATAGAGTTAGAAAATTGGGTACAGGGGATAAAAGGGCTGGTGAGTTTCAGATTGAAATAGAGAAGATTTAACATCACCAAACATCAGCAAATGGCAGCAAATGGCTGCCCTTTCGACTGCACCAAAGGCTGTCTGCCTTTGGGGCAAAGTAGATATAAACTGAAGGGTTCAGATTGAATGCAGCTGCGAATACAAAGTTCTTTGTCCTCTTGGCTCATTAACATTCCGGTGGGTGGAGTTCACGTTCCATAAAGTACAAGCAAATGTTAAACCCTAGCATGCTGGTCCTGTGCAGAAGTGAGAGAGAGGCGTGAGGGAGGGAGAAAGGGATGGGGGAGAGAGAGTTGGAGGCATGAGGAAGGGAGAGAGAGAGAGCTGGGGGCAGGAGGGAGGGAGAGAGGTGGGGGGCATGAGTGAGAGAGAGCTGGGGGGCATGAGGGAGAGAGAGCTGGGGGCGTGGGAGAAAGTATGGGAGAGGGAAATGAGAGAGGAGAAAGAGGATGAGAAGGATGGGAGAGATGCCTGTATGAGACACTGTCTCACAAGGTTGGGTCCGATGAGAACATCAAGGCTCTCACCTAGCGAGCTACTTGTCAATTTCATCTCACCACCCCAAGGGTAGCGAGATGGGATTTGCGATAGGACTTAGAAATTCATTTTAATTTTTCTGCATTGGATTGAAGCCGGCAGTCTCCAGAGCTGCCCCACATAAATACCAGCTCCGGAGATCCCCTGCTTCAATCCAATGCAATAAAAATACATTTACAGGCAGCTTCATTACCATAGCGACCTGTATCTCGGGAAGCAGGGGTCCCCGGACCTGAAATGAATGTGGTTCTGCTCCGGAGACCCCCTGCTACAATACTCTCTGTGCAGCTCTTACAGACTGCGAGAAGATCGCATGGGGGGAGAACTTAGAAAATGATACGGTCACCGCTACGCCGAGCGGTTGTGGCATTTTCCTACCCCATGGTTTGTAACTTGCGGTATTGCTTTCTGATTCTTTCTGAATACCGTGATAACACAAATGACAAACAGTTCGATGGGAAAATGCCAAACCGTTCGAGATGGCAGGGATTTTATCAAAGCTGCTAGAATAGGCCCCATAGCATATGTCTACTATCTGTAGTTTGGATGTTAAAGAGGATGCTGCTCCGTGCTCTTCTTTTGGATTAGTCTTTTCTTTAACCTGTTTGTGGCTTGTGCCCTTGCTCCCATCTCTCTGGGTGAAGAAAAGTTGATGCACAGTGTTGCAGGGTACATGCAACCACACGCGGGTTTTCTTGATAAGGCTTATTTATTGAGCCTTAAAAAATACAGCACACAAAAACAGCTTCTTTTCAGCATACAAATACAAAAACAGCTTCTTTTCAGCATACAAAAACAAAACAGCTTATTTTCAGCATACAGTACATAGACAGTTCATCCAACATGTATTTTGAAGACAGACCTTATAGCAGTAATCTTACACTACCGACACACTTTATTAAAGTGTGGCCGGTACCGCAAGCCGGGAGATTTCCCGGCTTGCTAGTGGCCGCCCCTCGGCGTGCCGCGCGTCATAGACGCGCGGTCACGCGTCTTCGGGAGCCTGCGCCCCCTGCACGCGCGTCCAGGGCTCACCCTCGGGCGCGCGCCAGGCTACTGCTGCGGCCAAGAACGGGCAAATGCTCGAATAAACTTGGCCGCAGCAGTACTTCAGCGTTTCAGTACTATCTCTTGACCAGCCAGCCTGCATGTGTGTACAGCCTGGGGTTTTTAAAACACCTTGATGAGGCAGCTGGGATCAGACTAATCAACTCAGCTGAAAGTTAACCTCGTCACTGCTGCACTGCAGACCTACACATAAGTCTGCCAGGCATAGGACTGGTGACGTTTATTCACCCTGTCACATTCCTCCCCTGTTAGTGTGTGGCTGGGGCCACGCATGGCTGAAGCCTGACCATCCACCCCTTCTCTAGAGAAGAAATCAGCATTCGCATTTTCTTTTCCAGGTCTGTGCTGAATCTCAAACGAGAAGGGTTGGAGGGCCATATACCACCTGGTCAACCTAGCATTAGACTCTTTCATACTATTTAACCACTTCAATGGAACATGGTCTGTTACCAACGTGAAATGGACTCCCGCCAGGTAATGCATCAAGGCCTTAATTGCCCACTTTACTGCAAGGCACTCCTTCTCAGATTCTCCCTAGCAAACTGGCCGACCACATCTAGGCGCTTCCTAAGGTCTAATACATATTGCAGGGTATTCTTAGAAGGGGACTGCTGTTCCTCCCAATCCGTCAGTCTGTGGATGGTAGACCGATGTCCGAACAGACTTGACCTCTAGTAATTTTAAGACATCCTGCATCATTTTGCAATAAAATTTTTACTTTGGTCTGTCAACATAACCTGGGGAAATCCAACCCGTGAGAACAGCTCCAACAATTTGTTGGCTACTTGCTTCGCCGTTGCTGTCCTCAGGGGGAACGCCTCAGGATATCTTGTTGCATAGTCAACTATTACGAGAATGAACCTGTGTCCTTTTGCAGAAGGTTCTAGAGGTCCTACCAACTCTACTCCAATCCTCTCAAAGGGAACTGACACCAAGGGTAGGGGAACCAAGGGGGCTGTTTTTTGTCCCTTCGGACTAATTAGCTGGCATTTACGACATGCCGCACATAACTTAGCAATGTCACTATGCATCCCTGGCCAATAGAATTGGGACGAAATACGTTCCAAGCTTTTATCCCTACCAAGGTGACCACCCCAAGGGACAGTATGGGCTGGGGTGAATACAGATTTAACAAACGCCTTGGGAACCAATATTTCTCTGGTGACCTCCCCTGTTTGTGTCTGCCTATTCACCCTATACAGGATATCATTTGACAATTCAAAATGGGGGAATACTATCACCCCCTGTGCATTCAATATCCGTTCATCAATTTTTACCACTTTATCATATTGTCTGGCAAGGACTGGGTCTTCCCTTTGCCTCTGGCGAAAATCAGGGAGGTATAGCTCTGGTAAATCCCCAGGACCTATATCTCCCTCTTTCTGGCCATTCCTAGCCATCACTTCTGACTCCTGGCTATTAGTATGGCCACCTTGAGTCACAGATGTCTGCAACCAGTCCAGTTTGTCATAGCGTCTTTGCCTCCAAGACCTTGGAACCCAGTGTCTACTGGGGAACAGGTCTGCCGAGAAGGGGAACAGTTTACCAGGTTTCTCCTAAGCCAGAGAATGAGGCTCCTCCTGAGAGACTGGAGCCATTAGGGTTGAAAAGAAAGGCCAGTCACGGCCGAGCAAAACGGGGGCAGGGAGCCAAGGAGCGACTCCTACTTCGAACCTGGCCTCCTGACCTTTTACCTGTAGCAGGATTTTGGCTATTGGATACCATTTTACATCGCCGTGTATATACAGTAGTCTATACTCCATGGGGAGTCAAAGGAAAGCACGTCAGGCGGTAACAGTACCCGGAAGACCAGCGTTTTTCCAGAGCCTGAATCTACAAGGGCCTGGACGGTTTTACCCCCAATCTGGACCGGAAGTAACCAGGGCTTGCAACTTCCTCTGGGGAAGGCCGAGGCGACTGTCCTGCTGAAGGAACAATCCATCTGAGGACAGTCCACATGGCGGTTGCCTTGTTCTCCGCAGGTGGAACATGGAGAGGTTCCCTCGCGGGAGGGTGCCGCAGATAGCGCTCCGCTGAACCGGATACTGGAGACCAGGCATCTGATGGGTCCTGTGGTCGACGTCCTCGGAAGTTCCTCTCATTTGGTGATGAGCTGACATAAGGAAGGGGATGAGGATCTCAGCGGTGCCCGGCATTTGGACCTCTTCCTTGTTAGAAGGACTGCTCCTTTCATAGTACTTGGTTGCGTATGGAGGGGCCGTAGTTTCCCTGTTATTCCGATCTCCCTCTTTGGGTGTCCGCAAGTGCCGGTGAAGTTGGATCCGTCGGGTCAGGGCACTCGCCTGATCCTCGGCCCCAAGGAAGTTCTCAACGAGTCGGACCACCAAAGCTAGGGTTCCAGCTGCATAACGTTTTACCCAAGAGCGTGCGGAAGGGGGTATTATCTGTAGGAATTGTTCCAAAACAACTTGCTCAAGAATTGCCTCCTTAGAGCGCTCCTTGGGTTGTGTCCAATAACCGCTGAGAGAGGACCCGGGTCTCATCTTAGCGTTGTACTTCAGGTTCCAGAACTGCTGCCGGTAGGTCTCTGGGGTCAGACGTAAGCGATCCAGTATGGTGGCTTTTACTTGTTGGTAGTCCATTGCCTGATCTGCTGGGAGGCCCTGATATGAGGCCTAGGCTTCTCCTGTGAGGAGCGGGGCCAAAGCGGTTGGCCAGCGATCTGCAGACCAGCCCTGGGCTTCGGCAACCCTTTCAAATGTCAGTAGAAAAGCCCCTGGATCCTCGTTAGTAGCCATTTTCCTCAGGAGGACCGGAGGTTTGTTTGCAAGTTCTGGACTTGCAGACCCCTGGAATTGGGTCAGCAGCTTGGCCATTTGCTCCTCCTGTGCTGCCTGCTGCTGGCTAAGGAGCTGGGTTTGCTGCTGCAATAGTAGTTGGGCCTGCTCCTGCATTAACAGTCCCTGCTGTTTGGTCTGCTCCTGCATTAACAGTCCCTGCTGTCTGGTCTGCTCGCACACAAGCTCTTTTAAAAATTCTTCCATTTTTTAAATATTTTTCTATTGTGTGTGTGGCCCTTCATCTGCAGGGGCCTCTCAACATCCCACTTCTAACACCATATGTTTCAGGGTACATGCAACCACACACGGGTTTTCTTGATAAGGCTTATTTATTGAGCCTTAAAAAATACAGCACTCGAAAATAAAACAGCTTCTTTTCAGCATACAAAAACAAAACAGCTTCTTTTCAGCATACAAAAACAAAACAGCTTATTTTCAGCATACAGTACACAGACAGTTCATCCAACATGTATTTTGAATGCAGACCTTATAGCAGTAATCTTACTTCAGCGTTTCAGTACTATCTCTTGACCAGCTAGCCTTCATGTGTGTACAGCCTGAGGGTTTTAAAACACCTTGATGAGGCAGCTGGGATCAGACTAATCAACTCAGCTGAAAGTTAACCTCATCACTGCTGCACTGCAGACCTACACATAAGTCTGCCAGGCATAGGGCTGGTGACGTTTATTCACCCTGTCACACACAGATTGAATGTATCAGATACAAGATATAGAGGTGCGCCGACGAATATTCTAAAACTTATCTGGGGCTATCACCAAAAAAAACACAGGTACATGTTGGGTACATGTTGCAACATTTCATTGACATTTCTGCAGACAGACTAATGGACCCCTGCTGTGTTAATCCGATGAGCCATTAGTCTTTCTGCAGAAATGTCACTGAAATGTTGCAGCATGTACCCAGCATGTACCTGGGTCTTGTAGGTGATAGCCCCAGATTTTCCAAGGCAAGTTTTAGAATACTCGTCGGCGCACCTGTAAGATACACACTAATCTTGGTTTGGAAGATTGGTTTGGGGTGGAGGGGGGAGGGATGGTGGCTGTACTTGTAACAAACACTTGTAAATTGGTTACTATTATGATGTGGACCTCAGGGCTAATACTTACTGTAGAAGCATATTCATCAATTGTGGAGAGATGGGGGTTGCAGGTTATGCGGTGAGAAACCTTTTAATGTTTTCAGTTACATCAGTCTATGAATAAGTGTGAACTGATTCCAAATAGAAGTATTTCCTAAGGAATCAGCGACCTTCTCAAATATAGGACATTTGTAATGTGATCTCATCTGTAAATGTCCTGTTGTCTCATACACACAAATAAAGGGTGACTTTTTCTTTATATTTTTACTCAAATCCAGGCGCTAGCTATTGCATGTAAAGTAGCAAACAATGCAATGATTTGGAACTTTCTTCTGCAGAGTCGCTTAGAAACAAAGTTAATTGATTACTTGACATGGTTAATGTCTTGTGAAATGTCCCCATTGATGAGCCTCCCGTAAGAATATCTTCATACTGTAACTGTAAAAAGGCTGCAGACGTGGGTTATTTACGAACATCTTCCAGCTGCAAAACGGAGGACCAGAATGATCACAGGGGAAACTTCAATTGCTGTTAGAGGAAATCCTTCTCTTTGATTAGTACAGTATGGCATGGGTTTTTACAATGGGGTTTGTCCCAATCTTTCTTATTTGCAATAATTTTTTCCAAATTCTTATGATCACAGCCTCCTGCTCAAGTCAAGTTATAGAAACCTTCTGTTTGCCAGGATTTATTTCCCAAGTACTTGTTTCCTGACGTACGAGTTTGCCAGGCATATTACTAGGTGGTGCTATGTTATAATACACCTTCGTCGGACTCTGGGAGACACCTTATGGCTAATTTAAGTGAATGGGTCTTCAGGTGTCTTATGGAATAGTACCACTAAGTAAATATAGACTTTTCTCCCCATTTATTAGCCTGCAAAAAAAGACGGGGGAGAGAGGGGGGGGAAGAGGGTGGAGATGGGGAGAGAGGGGGAAGAGGCTGGAGTGGGGGGCTCACAGGGGGTGAAGAGGGGGGAGAGATACGGGGGAAGAGGGTGGAGGGGTGGGGAGAGAGAAGGAGAGAGAGAGAAGAAGAGAGAGAGGGGGGGGGGGAGAGGGAGAGAGCTCCACAGGAGTGTTGATGTGGGAAAAAAAGCTTGTAACTAAGCAAAATTCTTAAAAATATCACACATTTTTTAAAATAAACTGGACTCAGACACATTTGTGCATTTCAACCAGCCGGCCTTCATTCTGCACGATATTCTTTAATCAGTGCAGGTCAATATCCTTTATTCACGTCATTCTGACTTGCTTGGATGTACTACACCTAAATAAATACTCTCAGGGCTAGGTTATATTGTATGATATTTCTTATGTATAAATTGTAAGTGCGGTCGGGTCTTTTAATTCCATTGCATTAGGTGTGACTGAGAGTGAATTGATAAACGGGGAGTTTTTGTTTATCTTCTCTGCTTTCGACAGGAGAAAAAAAAAAACATGTTCTGCAAAACAGGACCATGGAGAGGACTAAGAAGCCTCTAATTGCTTTATGGCATTCATGCATAATAATTGAGAGGTGTAACATTATGGGTTGCAAAACATAGGAAATGGTCACTAATTTATCACTCGCTAATTCCTGTGAAACAGCTGTGTTGCCAAATGTTAGGATTTGTCTAAAATGTTAAGTGCACTTGATGAAGTAGAGCTGGACTCGGCCGTTAGGTCAATAGTGCAGACGTCAGTAGAAAGAAAGTAGGGAATAGAGATGCCCACAACCGCTTAAAATTTGAAATGGAGGATTTAGCAAGTTAGCATATTAAATTAAATTGCAATGCACGTTGACTTAACCCGTGGCAAATCGCTTGCAAACTCTATCACAGCTTTTTTTATTCAAATCAAAAAGTACACCTTTTGTGTGGAGCGCAACCTGAAGCCAAACTTTCACACATGTCTAGTAGGGAACACAGTCACTATTCAATTCTGTAGAATGTTGAGTCAAACCATGTCTGGTACTGTTAGTGATTGACTCATACTGTAAACCCATTATACAACAAAATACCAACCTACCTCAGAAAATCTTCACTTGTTTCACAGTGTCAACTAAAAATACTCATGTTACATATATGGACCACATTATATTCCTTTAGGAACACAATTTGTAGGATCAAAGCAGGGAAGTCAGTTAATATTATAGCCTGTATATTATTATTATTTGGGAACATGGCATAAATAAAGCATTAGGTGTCTTACAATGTAGAAATATCTCTTCGCTTCAGTCACGAAAAGGAGGTAATTTAGGACAAACAACACAATTTGTTGCAGACCCTGTGTATATGATATTTTCTCAAACTTATTACCCTTTACACACCCCACAAAAAATTCACAGGTGTCAGGCAAGGATAGTCCTTCAGCCATTCTGTGCAGTCCTTCTCAGGGTGTTTGTACTATGCCGTCCATCATATCCATGTATTCATCTGCTTAGAATTTGCGTAGAATTTCCCCTAACGTCAGTTCTTTATGAAGCTAGGCTTTTAACGCAACAGGAACGTATGTTACTTTCTTTAGTGAGTGCAGCGTTTCCATTACCGTTACGTTAAATGCCCTTTACGGAGCGTAGGGAGCCTGGGCCATAAGGCTATGCAGAGAATGTCAGATCCTGTCCGGGACAGTCTAAGCTTCAATGTACAGTATAAGAAAATAGCTTTACAAAACATGCACACTTGCTCTGCGCTCCTGTTCATCAGATGTGTTCCCGTTTGCAGTGGTGTGTGGCGGCTACATGGCGTGATCCCCTCACCCGTCACAATGTTAAGAATAAAAAGTACAGGAGAGATAATCGTGTTCAAAGACTCCTCGGACCATTTATTTGTATACAAAAAGACAAGCAGTGGCACATCGTTTCGGGGTAAAACATTAACCCTTCTGCATATCAATTTCAAAGTACAAGATCAATGTTTAAACACGGTGCAAATTTCCCACAGTCCAGTTCAAATGTAATGTTAATTATCTGATGTCCTTGATAACACTCTTAAAGTGACAGATCTCTTGTTAGAAGACTCACACATGTGTAATCTTACCACTAAATGATGCTTTTAGTCAGTGGCATCATAGTTGTAATTTGTAACCATAATATGGCTACTATTTATAGTGACATTCTAAAAATAGATCTTATATCCTTATTGTTTCTATGTGTAAATATATATATATAATTCCTGAACTAATGTGATAGTGTCCAATTAGTCAGATTACATTAAAAAAAGAATTTGTAATTAACATTAAAGAAGAATATATATTTGAAAGAAAATAACAAAATCACAGAACTGCAACTTAAAGCGTCAAACTAAGCTTTTTTTTTTTTTACCTAGTATTAAAGCAGGGGATCTCCGGAGCTGAATCCAATTAATTTCAGCTTCTGGGACCCTTGCATCTGGAGATACTTATCTCTGTAGTAGGTGCCGGTAGCCCCTCTGCTTTGCTACCAGGGTTCACATAGCTCCAGCGCCCGGCGGGCCAATAAGAAGCCGTGACGTCATCAGGTTCCGTTTCCTATTGGCCCGTGTGACAGGGGTACTTTAAACTTTAAAGCCCAGCTATCTCAGCCGGAGTGGCTACCAGCACCTACTACGGGGGTAGTATCTCAGGAAGCAAAGGGTTCCCAGAGCTGAAATTAACGGGGGCCAGCTCCAGAGACCCCCTGCTTCAATCCTTGGCAAAAAAAAAGAGCTTGACTTGCTCCTTTAATATTTAATAGATTTCAAGGACCCTTTGAACACTACAAGTGTGATTATCTCTCCTTTAATTAGACATTAAGCAAATATCTCATCAACAATACTCTTAGTGCTCATGTCGACCCACTCTCTTGTGGTCACTATTTCACTTACAACTATTGAATAAGATCATTTTGGCATAGAAATCTATATTCCTAATTTATACATTATGTGGTTTTCATATTCCAGTATCTTGTACTGGCTTGTATGCTTACATGTCAAGTGCTGCAAAAATGCCATACACCAGGATACAATCATAATGGAAATAATAATAATATCCATAACACAAAAATGTAACTATAAATAAAGATTGATGTTTTTATTTCAGGACCTAATTCACGTGTGCCGGGGGGAGGCGGACACTCATTGCATACTCTGTCCCAAAATATAATGCACACTTGTTTATTAGGAAGGGTGTTTCACTGGAAATGTCGGATGACGAACAAGAGACCAAGCAGAGTAGTTGGAAAGAATCTCTGGAAGACACCGCAGGCTCAGTCATTACAGAATTTAACTTGGAGAAACTGGTTACATCTAGTGATAATTCATTTGGTATAGGTACTTTCACATACAGTATTCCACCTATACACAAAAGCAGGTGTTATGTTATAAGAACTGATCAAAGACTGCTGACTGGTGACTATACCGCTATTTACCTAAACTGCTACTTTGTTTCATAAATAATCTATTTAAAAAGATCTATGTATGTACAGAGAGACGCATATGTATATGAGATTGTAAAATGGGGCGGGGAGTTTTGTTTGTTTTTTTGATTCATGCTCTTATTCCTGTTTCATACATAATTCCTTGTATGTTTCTGCATCTATTTGCACTGTGTACTGTACACAATTGGCACTGTCTATAAAGAATAGATAGTAAAGGCTAAATAAGTTAAATGTTTGTGGTTTATATTCACAGTAGATGCGAAGATGAAAAGTTTTTCTATGTAAATAAATATTCTTCATTGTAATAGGTGTAGTACTTTCTGCATAGAAATGTGGTCATTGCTTGTCTGTAATTTCTGCAGTACTTACAGTTGGCAGCAGGTGTCACTGGGTATCTGCGTTATCGTGGGCCGTGCATTATTTTCTACCTTCTCTAAACACACAATGCTAGATTCCGTGAAAGGGCGCTGATTTGGTACTTACGTAAATGCCTTTCAATGAAACCTTATCACGTTTGCTATTGCGTACTGTAACTATATTAAAGTGATATCCCCAGATATATGAGATTGTTCATTAAACATTCCCTTTTAAAGACTTAGAGAGATTTATATGTACAGTAGTACAGCAAATAAAAAATATCACTTGTGAGCACTTTCATGTCTCAGCCAGGTCTGCAACCCTGCCCTTCCCCATTATCTCTTAAGATACAATGCTTCCACTGCAGTTAGGGATTCTGGGTTATAACATGCAAATGAGCCCTCAGCATCACCTTTTGCTTTGTGGTATATACACTAGCAAACGTTTGTATCGTTGGCCCCTGTATCAGATTCAGCACATGCGTTCTCTCATATCAAATTGCTTCTCCCGTCTAACTCACAGGATCACTCACAGTATTGCTTGCAGTCAGAAATCGATGCGGTATCATTCCTGAAACATTGTTACTGAGAGACATATTCTCTTTTAAAGTAAAATCTGCTTTTATTGATGCGTAACCTCCACATTTCCGAAATGCATAACCTTTTCTCTGTATAAAGGGCATTTAACCCTTTGAGTGCTGGGGGGGGGGGGGGGGAGAGGCTTCATCACCGGAGTGCCCCAGCCTCTCTGGCCCATCGTGATCGCGTGACTGCTCCTTGAAGCGATTGCGTGATTGTGGCGTCTCGGACTACGGGAATGGAAGAGGAGAATCCCTCCCCCTCCGTTCTCCTACCTGCTTGATCGCGTTCGGAGCGGCACCGCAGAGCAAAGCACAATCTGGCCCTAGACAACAAGCTGAAAGGCCATGGCTTAGCCCAGGGGTTCTCAACTCCAGTCCTCAAGACCCCCCCAACGGGTCAGGTTTTCAGGATATCCCTGCTTCAGCACAGGTGGCCCATTCAGTGGCTCAGTCTTAGACTGAGCCACCTGTGCTGAAGCTGGGATATGCTGAAAACCTGATCTGTTGGGGTGTCTTTGAGGACTGGAGTTGAGGACTCCTGTATTAGCCCCTATGTCATGGACCCCTGGAGTGCCAGACCCCATAACATGTGGCTACGGGGGCACTCAACGGGTTTAATGATTTATTTTGCAGGCAATCAGCAGTGAAAGCGGAAAGCCTAGCAACATATAGGGTCGCAATGGGTTGTAACACAAGCTAGCAACTAAGGAGTTAATAGCATTAAACCATAAAGCTGAGCTCTGCTAAGTACGTGTCATGAACATTTCCTTGGACATATAAAGTATTACATGTGATTTGTGCCAGTGATGTCCCTTCTGCTCTACTTTTGGTCTGTGATCAGCTGCAGCATTTGATTGCTCATCAATTCCCAGGGCCTAGTATCAAGCTATATAAACACATCCAATTTTGCGAAGGTCGCCATATCAATGTGTCATAGTACTGTGCGCAAAGGAACAATCAAGCTCATCATAACCGTAATTAAAAAAGTAAAGGAAACCGCCTGGTTGTAAAGGATTTGTTGCTGAAAGGCACTTTGCACTTTCACTGGTGTTTTGGTTTTTGTTCCCAAATAAATTCACATTTTGACTTTGCCGAAACTCGAGGGGTTTTGCTTTCAGCTTGGGATTTTAAACAAATTATGGAAACAACTCAAAAAATGCAGAATCTTTGAAATTTTGGGGAGAAATTTGAATTCTTGTGCATACGGTCGCAAATTTTGCCAAGTATGTGTGTGTGTGTGTGTGTGGATACATGTATCATGTATGATCTCCAGAGGAAGTCACGCAACGTGACGAAACGCGTAGAGACGTGGTGACGTCATCTTAGACGGACGTGTGGGAGGAGGTCCTGAGTTCCCTCATATTCTCTTCAGCTGATCCGCCTTCACTTCCAGCAGTGTACTACACATGGAAGTGTTCTGAGCATTGGAGACGCTGAAACGCTGCAGGACTTGTGGCAGGAGTTGCAAATTGCTACATTAGGAGCACAGTATCATTGTCGGACCCCCCCCCCCCCGCTCCTGTAGATGATGCTCCTTACAGATTCTCTCCAATGTTTGTGTTATTTTAGCATCCTGTAAGTGTATCTCCTAGGGACACTTTCCTGTAAATAAATTCACCCTATTAGTACACAGTTACGCGCTATGGAGCTTGCGCTTTTTTGTGTTTTGTTCTTCTAGGTTTATAGTGTGTGGCTACACCACTTTTTCTGAAGCAGCAAGGAGCTCCTGGGATCATTGTGTTGTTGGGATCCTCCCCTCCTCTAAACCATCACTAAGTGGAGACATTTGGACTTTATCCTTTTTTTTGGACTTTATATTGTTATGTTTATTGCATCTTTTGGTTATATTTACTATTAGAATATCACATTCACAATTTATGTGTTTATATTTTAGTTTCACATTTATTCACGTCACTTAGTAGCACTACTTTTTTTGTGTGTGTATATATATGGTGAAAGGCAGGGTTGCAGACCTGCCTAAGACATGCCGATGAGCATACAGTTGTATTTACATTTGCATATTTGCTTTACTGTGGAGGGTTTTTGTCACTTTTTTTACTCACCATAACTTAACTCAGTATAGTAACCCCCATCCTTTAGCTTCTTTGCATAGCCAGTTAATTAACCCCACACTGATGAGACCCATTAAGGTCGAAACAGCTGTGTAGCTGAGACTGTGTCACCTTGGCCTTGAGTCATCGTCCCTGACGATGGCTTTCGGTGGGATGAGGAATACAGTCCAGTTCCTGGTCGAGGAAGCTGAGAGAGACCGCGTGAGACTGCAACATGTGGTGGAGAGAGTCCTTGGAGAGATGCTGGAGCTGGACGAGACGAAGGTGTACTGCCTCCAAGACTTCCCGAGGCAGGGCACTTTTAGGACCAGACCCTGAATACAGATGCAGAATGCTGAAACATCTATGAAATGTGCCGCGAGAGGAAAGAGGATCCAAGGCTGTTGTGAATCAGCGTGGCCCCGAGCTTTATGCTGGAGGAAAAGTGGGAAAAGTGAGAAGGACAGCTTGTCCTCACAAAAAAGTCAGATAAGCGTGGAGTGAACTAATATACCGAGAAGTGTAAGTGGAGTAAGTGGGAACGAAAGGGAAGAAAAGGCAGGCAAAAAAGGGATTGTACAGGCAAAAGAGGAAAATTCTGCGGGAGATAGTAAGGGGAGGAGCACCCAGGGAAAGGATGAAGTAGGGCTTACAAAGGTAGAGGTTTTGCTCAATCGACTTGCGAGGGGATTTGGGCGGAGATATTGGGACGTGAAAGAGGCAAGGGACGGATATGAAAAAAATGTGAGGGCTGGAGTCCAGATAGAGGAAAATAAGAAAGGTTTGGAAGTCATGGAGGAAAAATTAAAACAGATGATCGCATCACTTGAGATTAGAGAAAGGGTTTTAGTTTTTTTAATGAAAGAATCTTGAAGTATATGGTTCTTATCTTTGTATGAGTTTTGGTTATAGGGTTTTTTCGTAAAGTTATGTTTTTTTTCCCCTTCTGAAAAGTTAATATATGTTTTGGAGAATGTACGAAAAGCTTAGTGTAGGACTTGGGAAGTAATTCATGCTTAGGTATTGTGGTGTGTTGTGGTTTTTTTGGCAATGTAAGGAATGGATAGTGATATTTTCTGTTTATTACTGGTTGTAATTAAGTGAATCGTTAATAAAACTTTAAAAAAAATAAGCTGTGTAGCTGAGACTGTGTCCCCTTGGCCTTGAGTCATCGTCCCTTCGGGGACTAAAGACTCCTGCTGCTTTTGGGGGGGGGCACGCCATCTCGAGCTGTGAGGAGTGATCCTGAGCGAGCGGTTCTGAGCGAGCAGATGCGGAAGTGAGGGGCCGGCGCCTTTGCTTGGTGGGATCGCCTGAAAGGGCTTAACCCACCTGCTGTAATTAGGGTGCCGCACCTGAGCTTATTCAAGGCGGACAATGGCTTTCGGTGGGATGAGGAATACAGTCCGGTTCCTGGTCGAGGAAGCCGAGAGAGACCGCGTGAGACTGCAACATGTGGTGGAGAAAGTCCTTGGAGAGATGCTGGAGCTGGACGAGACGAAGGTGTACTGCCTCCAAGACTTCCCGAGGCAGGGCATTTATGACCTGACCCTGAATACAGATGCGGATTGCTGGAACATCTATGAAATGTGCCGTGAGAGGAAAGAGGATCCAAGGCTGTTGGGAATCAGCGTGGCCCCGAACTTTATGCTGGAGGACAAGCTGCTTATTGTACATATGTATAACCCTTTTGTACAGAAGGAAGACATAGTGTGTTTCCTGAGGAAATATTGTTCTCTGGTAAGGGGAGGAGAAATGTTAAGAAACGCGTATGGCTTTTTTAACGGAAAACGGCGTTTTTAGGTGTGTTTTAAGCCTGACCCAGAACGAGGAGGAGGAGTAATGAAACCGCCTGCAAGTTTTGCCATTGGTGGGGAAAGGGGCTTCTTAAACTACCCTGGCCAGCCTTTTTATTGCAGGAATTGTCACAAATATGGACATACCAAGGAGGAGTGTGACAAAGTTGGGACTGTATGCCGCAATTGCGGAGAAAAAGGACACACAGCAATGGCTTGTCGAGTCTCAAAAAAGTGCGACTTGTGTGGGGAACATGGACATTTTGCACGGCAGTGCACAAAAAGAAAATCTTACGCCCAAGCGGCAAGGGGTAGTCAGCCGGGAGATACCGTAGAGTTCGTTGGACTGATCTTTGGGAAGGGACAGACGGAAGAGGGAAGGATGGACTTACAGGAGGGGGGATCTCAGAAGTGGAGGAAACCCCTGAGTTTCTACAAGGAGAAACTTCAGGAGAAGAAATTTAAGAAACTTTGGCGGGTTCTACAAGCGATATCTTGGAGAAAAAAGAGGAAGATCTCTTCCTGGACTCCTTGGCCCAGAAACCGGAGGTGGGGGAGGGGGGGAGACGGGAGCAGTCCATCAGAAAGATGCGGGGGAGGGGGAAATACGGTCATTGAGTGTGGTGGAACCTAGCTGGGCGGAAAGAATGGAGTTTCAAGACGCACAAAGGGTGAGGGAAGGTCCCCAAGATGTTTTGGAGGAGGAAATGGAAATAGGAGGGAAAAAAGCTCAAAAGCGTAAAAATCTGCAAGGGATCGAAACAAAGGAAGATAAGGATAGCCAGAGTAAAGTGGAGCCTAGAGAGAAAGGTGTAGAGGGTAAAGTTGGAAAATTATCAGGGAAAGTAACCCTAAAAGAGAAAATGGAACATCTTGAGGACGCAGTGGGAGATGTTCTATTTTGGGTTAGTATTTTTCGGAAGCAGCATGGGGGGAGTAGTGAGGAACAGATAATAGAAAGATTAGAAAAAATGATGTACCAAAGAAAACAGCTGACAAAAGAGCAATATGAAGAACTAAAAAAGGAGCATGTGCAGTGGGTTAAAATAAAAGAGGCTAGGGGAGAGGTGAGGGAGAAGGAGAGTAGCGAGAGCAATAGCTCGTCCCCACAAAAAAAACAGATAAGCGTGGAGGGAACCAAAGCTAAAACAGTAGAAAGGAGGGAAAAGGGGAAAAGTGAGAATGACAGCTTGTCCTCACAAAACAGTCAGAAAAGCGTGGAGGGAACTAATATACCGAGAAGTGTAAGTGGAGTAAGTGGGAACGAAAGGTAAGAAAAGGCAGGCAAAAAAGGGATTGTACAGGCAAAAGAGGAAAATTCTGCGGGAGATAGTAAGGGGAGGAGTACCCAGGGAAAGGATGAAGTAGGGCTTACAAAGGTAGAGGATTTGCACAATCGACTTGCGAGGGGATTTGGGCGGAGATATTTGGACGTGAAAGAGGCAAGGGATGGGTATGAAAGAAATGTGAGGGCTGGAGTCCAGATAGAGGAAAATAAGAGAGGTTTGGAAGTTATGGAGGAAAAATTAAAACAGATGATCGCATCACTTGAGACTAGAGAAAGGGTTTTTGTTTTTTAAATGAAAGAATCTTGAAGTATATGGTTCTTATCTTTGTATGATGTTTTGGTTATAGGGTTTTTTCGTAAAGTTATGGTTTTTTTTCCCCTTCTGAAAAGTTAATACAGGCATACCCCGGTTTAAGGACACTCACTTTAAGTACACTCGCGAGTAAGTACATATCGCCCAATAGGCAAACGGCAGCTCACGCATGCGCCTGTCGTCACGTCCTGAACAGCAATACCAGCTCCCTACCTGTACTGAAGCTGTGCACAAGCGTGGAGACTATAGAGCCTGTTACAAATGTGTTATTTACATCAGTTATGCACGTATATGACGATTGCAGTACAGTACATGCATCGATAAGTGGGGAAAAGGTAGTGCTTCATTTTATGTACATTTTCACTTTACATACATGCTTCGGTCCCATTGCGTACGCTAATGCGGGGTATGCCTGTATATGTTTTGGAGAATGTACGAAAAGCTTAGTGTAGGACTTGGGAAGTAATTCATGCTTAGGTTAGGTATTGTGGTGTTTTGTGTTTTTTTTTGGCAATGTAAGGAATGTATAGTGATATTTTCTGTTTATTACTGGTTGTAATTAAGTGAATTGTTAACAAAAAAAAAAAATGTCTGTGGGTGGGTTATCTGGCTATGCACCTTAACCTTGGCTGTGCTCAAAGCTCTGACCATGCAGCAAGCTTAAGCCTATAGGGAACCATGTTTAAAATGTTTTTTGAAGCAAAAAGTGGCACTGTGTGCTCATTTGCATGTCATTTCCCAGAATCCCTTGCTGCAGTGGAAGTGCTGTGTGCTGGGTGATAATGGTGAAAGGCGGGGTTGCAGACCTGCCTAAGACATGCAGATGAGCAAACAGTTATATTTATATATATATATATATATATATATATATATATATATATATATATATATATATATATATATATATATATATATATATATATATATACTGTATATATATCCAAAAATGTATCCAAAAAAGAAACTTGCTCGGTTTTCAAATCTGCCAGACTGCCCATCATTACAAAAAAAGTTATTCTTAATCTTACACTTAAGACAAACAAGTCACTTAGATTTTAGATCTATGGAGCAGGGACACCTTTTCCAAAAGTTAACATTTGTGTTTGAACCGCTTATTTACAATATCTATTACATCATATGGTATTTTGTAGCATCTATTACTGCTGAGAAGTGTTATGTACAAGAAGGGCGCTTTACAGTGAAAAGCTATGCATACATTCTGTACATACACGATTGCATTGCGAACCTGCGTCCTACAGCTAAAGGTGGGATTCAGCAGGGGATTTCAAAATCCGACGCCCCTTGGCACTTAGCCCTTTGGCTGCCTCCTAAACTGACGCCCCCTCTTCCTTCTGAACCGAAGCGTCAAATGACGCCACTGATGTCACCAACGGGATATGGCACGTGTCACATTGCTATGGTAACGCGATGCCATGACATGGTTTGACGCTGTGACGTCGTGTTGCCATGGCAACGAGACGCTGTGACGGCGGAAGGAGAAGGAGGGAAGGCAGGTAAGGAGGCGGCCGCAACAGCTAAATGACTACCCATCAGGCCTGATAGGTCCGAGAGTGCGGAAAAAGTATATGGGGGCGGACATCTTTTCCGCCCCCCAAATTTTGCCGCCCTAGGTCCGGGCCTAATGGGAAATCCGCCATTGGCGGGATTATATTTGGATAGCCAGGACCAATGGGAACAGCTGGTTGGAAAAGCTACTTTGCTCCTTTCGTTTAGCCCAAGACCATGGAAACAAAGCACAGCTGCTGTACTTCCATGTGGTTAATGACTCCACTTATGTATGAATGCATGTATCATTTTATTTATATACTGAAGAGAAAGGGTTGATGTCCTCCGGCTGCAAAGGTTATTTAACCTGGAATAGGCCTGGGAGGTGTTCTTCAAATCCCCAGATGGTAGTTAACCAGACACTTGGTTCAAATGTGCATTCGAATGTTTGCAGCCTCTGTCTCCCTCCTTCCGTTCAGACTTTGCAGCGGAAGTCGGTGGGATCCTCTTCATTTGATCTCCTCCAGTTCTGTCGCCGAGCAGCGCCCATCCCTTCGAGATGGAACTCCGGCCAGGGATCGCGTCACCTCCTCTCTCCTTCCCCGGCTCGTGCACAGCTCAGGGCGGTTGGATCGGCGGCGTCTTCCTCCGGGTGGGCTCGTGTCTGCACGATGGTAATCGCAGATGCCTGTGCTTGGCTGGCAGATTTGGATTTGGTGCTTTCTTACAAACTACGGGGGCCTGCGTGCGTCAATCCTATGCGGTTCGCATTCGCTTCCTCAGGGATATCTGAAGTGTTGTGTTGGTAGGCTTGCAGACACATTAGGTGTGTCGCAGTTTATAGCTGTGGTGCTGCAGTATTTCTTGCAATAAATATTGTGGTAGCATTAATGCAATGGGTGGAACATCTGCTACATCTGTACATAGTTTCAATACAATAACAGACTCACAAACATGTTGTGTTTTGGTTAATGTTGTCTACTTTGTGCTTATTTACACAAATGTCAAATGGGAGAAAGTCCATTGCAGTTTCTGTGCAAGAGTGCCGTAATTGGCACTATTGCAGTTTAATAAATATCCCCTATAGTGACATTTTGGCATAGGTTGATCATTGATTTCAACCTTTCCTGAATTCTAACTGGGTGAGATACTCATCCTATATTTATTGATTACCATATATTGACCTAGAGGAAAGCAAACAAAAAAAAAACGGGGCAACAGTTGTCAATTACAGTACATCTCATAAGGGGGAAAAAAAATCCGATCAGTTCCTGGATCAATATCCTGCCTAGGTTTCAACTTTTTTGGCAAATTCCCCTATCTCTTTAATTTCTAAAACAATATTCCATCGTTTCTTAAACATATCTACTGTATCTGCAATCACAGTCTTCAGGGGTAGCAAAGGCCACATTTCCACTGCCTTCACGGTAAGGCTGCGCTCATGTGGTGGCATCGCTATGTGCGCGCGCACATCTGGGACTCTTCTATGCTTCTCTATTGAAGGTAGCATAGTACTGGCAGCGATTTAGCACTTCGACGTTGCTGCAGTTTGGTGAGACAAGTAAATTTGTCTTTTCAGGCTGCAGTCGCATGACGTCAGTGTCACGGGAACTGGTTCAGCCAATGAGAGCGAACCAGTTCGTGACGCGTCCGTGAGGCGTTCGCCACGCCCCCGCCACACCCCCGCATCGCCCCCCCAAATCTCCTGCAGCCAAGTGCACAGATCGCTGGGGCTGCAGGAGTGCGCGTAGTGGCGCGCATGGTCGTGCGCTTGCGCAGATACTATGAGCACAGCCTACAGAATCCTCTCCTTTGCTGCTGGTGTAATCTCCTTTCCTCTAATCTCAAGGGATGACACTGTGTCAATTGTAGTGTTCTTGGGATAAAAAGTTGAGGAGAAATGTAATAGTATTGACCTTGGATATATTTAGAAATAGTAATTATATCCCTCTCTAGATGCCTCTTTTCTAGTGTAAACAATCCTAATTTGGATAGTGTTGCATCATAAATTGGACCTAACAGCCTCTGTTGTTATGCTACATATAGCATAGCCGCTATGTCTTGACCCGGGCCCTACTAATGTAAGCCCTGTTAGGTGCAGGCAGTGGATGGGATAATTCCTTCCTAAGGCCTTGTGTGCTTTTGCAGACTTGGATGAGTAGGTATCCAAGGGCGGGCCTTAGCAACAGCCAGAGAGTGCCAACCTGAAGGGTGGGTACTGATTAGACCACACACTGGATGTGAGGGCCTATCAGTATTCCGGAGGAGCGACTTGGAGGGAAGGAGAGGAGGAATTATCTGGGTGGAAGGCGAGCGGCGTAATAATCCGTCCTGGCTATTGTTGTTGCGGCTGCTGGAAGCCACTATCGTTGGTATATTGCTGCTCTGTCAATAAAAGAGACTATTCGTTATTATCAAAAACTGTGTGTGACTTGGAAAGTACTACCCTGGGACCCAAGGGGTTCTTCTATACCGGTCCTGTCCCATATTTCTGGGAGTATAGAAGATGGAGGTGCTACACCACTAAGAGATCATGGAGGCTACCACCCCAGAAGCCCGGTCCTGGCTCCCCCACAACATCGCGGGAAGCTCAGGCCCTCCTGTTCCTCACAGGTACGCACCCCACCGCATGTAATCTGCCTCCATGCACCCTAGACACCACCGTAGAGTCTGGGGGGAGGGGGGAAGCAGGGTTACACATGTATGATGTATGAACTCCTGAGGAAGTCACGCAATGTGACGAAACGCGTAGAGACGTGGTGACGTCATCTTAGACGGACGTGTGGGAGGAGGTCCTGAGTTCCCTGATACTCTCTTCAGCTGATCCGCCTTCACTTCCAGCAGTGTACTACACATGGAAGTATTCTGAGCATTGGAGACGCTGAAACGCTGCAGGACTCGTGGCAGGAGTTGCAAATAGCTACATCAGGAGCACAGTATCATTGTCGGACCCCCCCCCGCTCCTGTAGATGATGCTCCTTACAGATTCTCTCCAATGTTTGTGTTATTTTAGCATCCTGTAAGTGTATCTCCTAGGGACACTTTCCTGTAAATAAATTCACCCTATTAGTACACAGTTACGCGCTATGGAGCTTGCGCTTTTTTGTGTTTTGTTCTTCTAGGTTTATAGTGTGTGGCTACACCACTTTTTCTGAAGCAGCAAGGAGCTCCTGGGATCATTGTGTTGTTGGGATCCTCCCCTCCTCTAAACCATCACTAAGTGGAGACATTTGGACTTTATCCTTTTTTTTGGACTTTATATTGTTATGTTTATTGCATCTTTTGGTTATATTTACTATTAGAATATCACATTCACAATTTATGTGTTTATATTTTAGTTTCACATTTATTCACGTCACTTAGTAGCACTACTTTTTGTGTGTGTGTGTATATATACTGTATATATATCAGAAAATTTATCCAAGAAAGAAACTTGCTCGGTTTTCAAATCTGCCAGACTGCCCATCATTACAAAAAAAGTTATTCTTAATCTTACACTTAAGACAAACAAGTCACTTAGATTTTAGATCTATGGTGCAGGGACACCTTTTCCAAAAGCTAACATTTGTGTTTGAACCGCTTATTTACAATATCTATTACATCATATGGTATTTTGTAGCATCTATTACTGCTGAGAAGTGTTATGTACAAGAAGGGCGCTTTACAGTGAAAAGCTATGCATACATTCTGTAGATACACGATTGCATTGTGAACCTGCGTCCTACAGCTAAAGGTGGGATTCAGCAGGGGATTTCAAAATCCAACGACCCTTGGCACTTAGCCCCTTGGCACTTAGCCCCTTGGCACTTAGCCCTTTGGCTGCCTCCTAAACTGACATCCCCTCTTCCTTCTGAACCGAAGCGTCAAATGACGCCACTGACGTCACCAACGTGATATGGCACGTGTCACATTGCTATGGTAACGCGATGCCATGACATGGTTTGACGCTGTGATGTCGTGTTGCCATGGCAACGAGACGCTGTGACGGCGGAAGGAGAAGGAGGGAAGGCAGGTAAGAAGGCGGCCGCGACAGCTAAATGACTACCCATCAGGCCTGATAGGTCCGAGAGTGCGGAAAAAGTATATGGGGGCGGACATCTTTCCCGCCCCCCAAATTTTGCCGCCCTAGGTCCGGGCCTAATGGGAAATCCGCCATTGGCGGGATTATATTTGGATAGCCAGGACCAATGGGAACAGCTGGTTGGAAAAGCTACTTTGCTCCTTTCGTTTAGCCCAAGACCATGGAAACAAAGCACAGCTGCTGTACTTCCATGTGGTTAATGACTCCACTTATGTATGAATGCATGTATCATTTTATTTATATACTGAAGAGAAAGGGTTGATGTCCTCCGGCTGCAAAGGTTATTTAACCTGGAATAGGCCTGGGAGGTGTTCTTCAAATCCCCAGATGGTAGTTAACCAGACACTTGGTTCAAATGTGCATTCGAATGTTTGCAGCCTCTGTCTCCCTCCTTCCGTTCAGACTTTGCAGCGGAAGTCGGTGGGATCCTCTTCATTTGATCTCCTCCAGTTCTGTCGCCGAGCAGCGCCCATCCCTTCGAGATGGAACTCCGGCCAGGGATCGCGTCACCTCCTCTCTCCTTCCCCGGCTCGTGCACAGCTCAGGGCGGTTGGATCGGCGGCGTCTTCCTCCGGGTGGGCTCGTGTCTGCACGATGGTAATCGCAGATGCCTGTGCTTGGCTGGCAGATTTGGATTTGGTGCTTTCTTACAAACTACGGGGGCCTGCGTGCGTCAATCCTATGCGGTTCGCATTCGCTTCCTCAGGGATATCTGAAGTGTTGTGTTGGTAGGCTTGCAGACACATTAGGTGTGTCGCAGTTTATAGCTGTGGTGCTGCAGTATTTCTTGCAATAAATATTGTGGTAGCATTAATGCAATGGGTGGAACATCTGCTACATCTGTACATAGTTTCAATACAATAACGGACTCACAAACATGTTGTGTTTTGGTTAATGTTGTCTACTTTGTGCTTATTTACACAAATGTCAAATGGGAGAAAGTCCATTGCAGTTTCTGTGCAAGAGTGCCGTAATTGGCACTATTGCAGTTTAATAAATATCCCCTATAGTGACATTTTGGCATAGGTTGATCATTGATTTCAACCTTTCCTGAATTCTAACTGGGTGAGATACTCATCCTATATTTATTGATTACCATATATTGACCTAGAGGAAAGCAAACAAAAAAAAAACGGGGCAACAGTTGTCAATTACAGTACATCTCATAAGGGGGAAAAAAAATCCGATCAGTTCCTGGATCAATATCCTGCCTAGGTTTCAACTTTTTTGGCAAATTCCCCTATCTCTTTAATTTCTAAAACAATATTCCATCGTTTCTTAAACATATCTACTGTATCTGCAATCACAGTCTTCAGGGGTAGCAAAGGCCACATTTCCACTGCCTTCACGGTAAGGCTGCGCTCATGTGGTGGCATCTCTATGTGCGCGCTCACATCTGGGACTCTTCTATGCTTCTCTATTGAAGGTAGCATAGTACTGGCAGCGATTTAGCACTTCGACGTTGCTGCAGTTTGGTGAGACAAGTAAATTTGTCTTTTCAGGCTGCAGTCGCGTGACGTCAGCGTCACGGGAACTGGTTCAGCCAATGAGAGCGAACCAGTTCGTGACGCGTCCGTGATGCGTTCGCCACGCCCCCGCCACACCCCCGCATCGCCCCCCCAAATCTCCTGCAGCCAAGTGCACAGATCGCTGTGGCTGCAGGAGTGTGCGTAGTGGCGCGCATGGTCGCGCGCTTGCGCAGATACTATGAGCGCAGCCTACAGAATCCTCTCCTTTGCTGCTGGTGTAATCTCCTTTCCTCTAATGTCAAGGGATGACACTGTGTCAATTGTAGTGTTCTTGGGATTAAAAGTTCAGGAGAAATTTAATAGTATTGATCTTGGATATGTTTAGAAATAGTAATTATATCCCTCTCTAGATGCCTCTTTTCTAGTGTAAACAATCTTAATTTGGATAGTGTTGCATCATAAATTGGACCTCACAGCCTCTGTTGTTATGCTACATATAGCATAGCCGCTATGTCTTGACCTGGGCCCTACTAATGTAAGCCCTGTTAGGTTCAGGCAGTGGATGGGATAATTCCTTCCTAAGGCCTTGTGTGCTTTTGCAGACTTGGATGAGTAGGTATCCAAGGGCGGGCCTTAGCAACAGCCAGAGAGTGCCAACCTGAGGGGTGGGTACTGATTGGATCACACACTGGATGTGAGGGCCTATCAGTATCCAGATCTGGCTTGTTATGAGTCAGAGTTACAACCACTCCCCAAAGGATATAAATATTGGCACTTTCCTAAATTCTGGGTCTTTGTGCTTTTCTCTCCTCCCTCTGTGGAGTGAGCAATATCTGCTCTCCATCTCATAAGGAGATGTGAGGAGGGATCAACAGGCCTGACCTGGGCCTAAAGCCTGAGTCAGGGCATAGCTAGAAGGGAAGAATGTGATTGCTCTGTTATGTGATCTGCATGCAATAAAGACCAAGAAAATATAAAGGAGTGTGAGTCACTGTCTGCTAAAAGAAGAAGGGGTGTCAGTATGGGGCATCCCCTGCCATCACAGAAGATGCATGCTGACTGGAGGCGCTGCACCAAGCAAGAACAAAGGTAACCTGTGAACCTGTTCTGTTTCTCCCCACAACATCGCGGAGCACTCAGCCCTCCTGGTTACCAACAGGTACAGCCCAAACCCTAGTGAGGTAGCTGAAGAAGCAGACCCACTCAATCTCACTTAGGGGGTGGGGGGTGTCAAGGGCTACATACAGCTAATAACTGTTATTCTCTTCTGACTGTTGCATCTTCCCACTTTTAAGCCTTCCTGCCTCACAGCTCTATACCTTACAGTATATCAAATACTTTTGGGGTAAAATGGTCTCTCTGTATGAGACCTGTCTTTGCCTCCCTCCAACTGAGACCACTTTGCTGCCAAACAAATTCTACATTAACTCCACATGTAGGAGTGTCCATTGGGACAACAGCAAATACAACATTTAGCCACAGGCCTGATATCCCCATTCTGTAGGTTTTCCGTTAGGATATTTACATTTGCTGGGCAGCTTGACTGGCAGAATAATTCCCCTTTTGACTGGAGGCCATACCTGTAGAGGGAGAAAGGGGGTGGCCTGGTATTAAAGGGATTGCACCCCATTTGGCCATCCCCTGACCTCACCAGGGAGACAAGGGGTTAACTGGACTGCGGTCCAGAAATGTGATTTAACCCTTGTTACAACATGAAAATGTATATTCCCCTGTCCCCATGCTTTATTGTGATATCTGGTTATATCGGTGTCTGTATCACACATACAATGGGATCCATCTGGGAGCGCAAGGGTTAATAGTTATTCAGTGATTATAGCCCTTTGTGTAAATTTCCCGCCTTTTCAGGCACCCTTTTGCAGAGTCCCATAGGCCGCCATTAGAGCTCCATGCATTTCAATGGCGGATCTTGCTGTTTTGGACCTGTTTCCCTCGAAGACCAGCAGATGGCGTCTGACAGGAGGAGCGGCGGTTTCCCATTGTAAGTCAATGGGCTCATTGACTTCAATGGAGATTCCTCGACGGCGCTTTCCAGGAACGAGTTGGCTGCCGTCCAAACCGCAAAGCCGCGAAGCGGATACTTTTTCTGAAAAAGAGCTTTGATCACTTATTAGTCAAGTTCAACGTTAAGTGGCGTGGAAATCTACAGTTCTAGGGCACCCAAAAATAAAATTCTTTTTGCCCCTAGTCCCTAGACCTCCCTCCACTCGACCCCCACCGGGTCCCCGTATCCTGGACCCCCGAGAAGGGTCGTGCCGAGAGAGCGGGTCGCACCATAGGTTCCAATGGCGGCGGCAGAAACAGCTCAGGAATTCGACTGTGTGAAAAGCTAAAAACCATGAATCCATACCTCCGGTTCCGGAGGGTCCTGAGGGCCAGGGTTTGGGGTATCTGTAGGCACTGCTCCGGCATGGCTGCAGAACCATCCTTGACCCTCTTGGACCAATCCGACGGAGTATGGACACCCTTGAAAGTTCGGGAAATCTCCCATAGACTCCAATGGCGGCCAATTGCCATTGACCGGCTATGGCGGAGAAACCCCATAGACTTCAACGGCGGCGATGCCCCGTTGAAAGTCTATGGCGGTGGATTTCCATAGCTGCCAACGGCAGCGGTTTGCCATTGAAAGTCTATGGCGGTGGAGCCCGTTGTTTTCAATGGGGATTTAGTGAAAAACCGTGATTTAATTTACAGCGGCGATTTTTGTATTAAAATAGGAAACGGTTTAAGTTGTATTTGTGTAACTCCGGTTCTGAAGGTCGTAGCGGGCTGAAACTCGGACCATATGGTGTCCCAGTTGCGGCATTAAGATCTGGGTAGTTTGGACCCGCTAGACCCAAGGGAACCAGATATTTTAATATGTTTGTATTTTACCTATAACACTGTATCCCAAGGCAGGGATAAAACCTAGAGGAAATTCCTTTGCATACAAGGAAGCATATGGTCAGGGAGCGACCCAATGTCTAGAACTTAAGTGTTGTTTAAAGAATTTTGTCACCCTCACTGTTTACCTGAGGGCGGAGACGACTCAAACCAGAGCAGTCTGTGAGTGTCACATTTTACACCTTCCAACAAAGAGTATCCTGCCAGAAATTCAATTTGGTAGACTGGCTGGCATTCCATGATGTAAATGTGGGGCTACAGAAATGAGACCCCCGGGTCCTAGTGTGCATGAGCTGACTAGCAGGGGGGCATGGATTAAAATGTGTTCCCACGTTAAAGATTGGATACAGTTAATTGTTGTCCAATCACCTGTACTTAATGTTAAGAATAGGGTTACAAAAGATATATAAACTGTGGTAATCCCTATATCCATTGTCTTCTATACCATCTGAATTGTTACCTGATTGCTGGAGAATTGCTACATGATACTTCTCATTCCCCACCCCCAAGTAAGTGCTACTTCTTGCCTGTTACTGTACTATATTGTTGTGTTCACCTATTTAAGGAATAAATATACTTTATTATATCTAAGCCTCGTTCAGTTCAACCCAGTTATTTGGTGTATTATTATAGCCTGTCACAAAGCTCCCGTCACAATACCACATACCAAATACCGTCCGTTTCCACTCCTACATGCAAAACAATAATACAAATTTGTGGGGGGAAATGGACACTATTTTTTCCCACAACCTTATACGTAAATTAACAAACCTTGCAAGCATATGTAGAGTTTCAGAAATATGTCCAATTCCACAACCTGCCCTCCATGTTGGGCACCATGAGAGGACACCACCATGCTCTGACATTAACCATTTAGTATTAGTGCTACCTCAACCTCCATTTGAGTACAGCACCAAATTCTGCCATAAATCATGGGCATTATCACCTCCACTGCCACCATGAGAGGGCACCATCATGCCATGTTGCTTACCATTCAGTATTAGCACTGCCTCTTCCTCCATGCGAGGACAACACCAATCTGTGCCACCGTACACAGGCCCTAGCACTGCCTCTCCCACCATGAGAAGACACCACCATATCATGTCAGCAAGCACGTGCAGCAGCAGTACCTCTCCAAATCATTCTACCATGTTGAAGTGGGGGAGAACCTGCTTTCTCCCCACCAAACCAAACTCTAGTGCACCAGCGAGCCCATTGTATACCTTCAATCTTTTGCTTTATTATATATTTCTTTACTTCCATTCTCCTATTAATATCCCTGTGCAGATGTACTCTTCTATTCCGCCTATATTGCTGTAACCTATACCCTACTCAATGTCAGGACAAGGGAGATGTCCCATATTCTACCAGATATACTGAGCAGAACTTGTTCTCCTGCAAAGTTATCTAATCATTATAGTCTAATTATAATAACCAAGCA
Source organism: Ascaphus truei (assembly GCF_040206685.1). NCBI lineage: Eukaryota > Metazoa > Chordata > Amphibia > Anura > Ascaphidae > Ascaphus > Ascaphus truei. Next base: position 24,974,709 of record NC_134485.1, read on the forward strand.
ATATTATCCATCACAAAAACTAATTTCGGTTTAATATTTCTACTTGGAACTCACCACCCCACTGATTGAGGTTGCTCACCAAAGGGTCTTAATGGACCACTGCCCAACCTTGTACTTCATGGAGAAGAAATGGGTAATGTACTAGCACTCCTACCCCGTAAATAATTTGGGGGATTTTATGCCCTGTGGGTAGACCCCTAGAGTGAAGTTGTTTTGACATTTCATCATTCTGCTGCTTTATTTCATCTATGTGTCTTTAAGGATTTAGGCAATCCCATTGCAGTACATGCACCCACTATTTATGTTTCGTGGCTAATTTGCATAGTCGAATGCTTTTTTATTAACCCCTTCAGTGCCAACATTTATGTATGTATCACTACCCCATAAATAAACATCAGTTTATTAAAGGCATTCAAATAACAACAAAATAAAAACATGAACATTATATTATTAATAAAAAGTCCCAAATAATGCACTTCCAGCTAGTGATTGGACTCCTAAAAGATTTCTCCTAATTACTGTGCTGAAGCCTGGATGGACCCAACCTGTACCTCAGGTATTTGTTTTTGTGACCTTAGTCTCCCTGCTCTATACCCACTCCCGATCCTGCCGCATTGTCCCTTGTCCACTCTCTGTAAAGTCTCTCTGGCTCCTTGCTCAGCATACAATGTCATCATACCCCATACGGAGGGTGACCAGATTTCCAAAAGTAAAACTCGGGACACATTAAAAAAAATATTTATAAAACAAATTACTTCACCAACTGCGCCCCTTCTCCTTTATGTCTCTCTGCCCCCCTCTCTCACACACACCCCATTTTCTCTCTCTCTCTCTCTCTATCTCTCCACCCATCCCTCCATTCTCTCTCTCTCCCCCCATCCCTCCATTCTCTCTCTCCCCCCATACCTCCATTCTTTCTCTCCCCCCATCCCTCCATTCTCTCACTCCCTCCCCCATCCCTCCATTCTCTCTCCCCCATCCCTCCATTCTCTCTCTCCGTCCCCCATCCTTCCATTCTCTCTCTCCCCCCATCCCTCCATTCTCTCTCTCCTCCCAATCCCTCCATTCTCTCTCTCCCGCCATCCCTCCATTCTCTCTCTCCCCCATTCTCTGGGTGTGTGTCTCTCTCTCCCCCCATACCTCCATTCTTTCTCTCACCCCATCCCTCCATTCCCTCACTCCCTCCCCCATCCCTCCATTCTCTCTCCCCATCCCTCCATTCTCTCTCTCCGTCCCCCATCCTTCCATTCTCTCTCTCCCTCCCCCATCCCTCCATTCTCTCTCTCCCCCCATACCTCCATTCTCTCTCTCCCGCCATCCCTCCATTCTCTCTCTCCCTCCCCAATCCCTCCATTCTCTCTCTCCCTCCCCCATACCTCCATGCTCTCTCTCCCCCCACCCCTCCATTCTCTCTCTCCTCCCAATCCCTCCATTCTCTCTCTCCCGCCATCCCTCCATTCTCTCTCTCCCCCATTCTCTGGGTGTGTGTCTCTCTCTACCCCCCATTCTCTGTGTGTGTCTCTCTCTCACCACCATTCTCTGTGTGTCTACCCATTCTGTCCCTCTCTCTCTCCCCCCATTCTCTGTGTCTCTCTCCCCATTCTGTCCCTCTCACCCCATTCTCTGTGTCTCTCTCCCCATTCTGTCTCTCTCCCCATTCTCTGCGTGTCTCCTCTCCCCCCCAATTCTCTGTGTCTCTCTCCCCATTCTCTCTCTCCCCATTCTTTGTGTGTCTCTCCCCATGCTGTCTCTCTCTCGCCCCATGCTGTGTGTCTCTCTCTCGCTCTCCCCATGCTGTGTGTGTGTCTCTCTCTCTTTTCCCATGCTGTGTCTCTCTCTCCCCCATGTTGTGTGTCTCTCTCTCTCCCCATGCTGTGTCTCTCTCCCCATGGTGTGTGTGTTTGTGTGTATACTCTACCTGTCACTGTGGAGCATGGGTGGGAGGGAAGCCACCTTGAGCCCTGGCAACAGACACAACTGTAAGGAATCCACACCTCAGTTTACTGTTTGCCTTGCCTTACAGACCTGCCTTACAGACCTGTGCAGCCCTGGAACACTGCTCCTGATATTTACTGCAGCTTCACCCTGGGTCACTCATTAAAGCAATGCTGTCACACGCCCCTTCTGCTATTGGTTCACTGACCTTTAAAGACAGCCTTCCCACATAATCCTTCCTGGATTTCACAAGTGTTCTGCCCTAAGGCTTGGCTCTGTTGTGTACTAATCTCTCTAGTTCTATTCCCTAGTTCACGCAGAGGTCTGTTCCTGTCTCCTGTGCTGAAGCGGAGTACTCTTCATGTTAACTTCAGATCCCTGTTTCCTGAGGCCGGCTGCTAGTCTCATGCAGCGGCCTGTTCCTGTCTCCTGTGCTGCAGCGGAGTACTCTTCATGTTAACTTCAGATCCCTGTTTCCTGAAGCCGGCTGCTAGTCGCACGCAGCGGCCTGTTCCTGTCTCCTGTGCTGAAGCGGAGGTCTCTCCAGTGTTGACTTCAGCTCCCTGTTTCCTGAGGCCTGCTATCTTTCTACAGCAGAGCCTATCTACTGGTTCCCGGGGCCTGCTGCTCATTCTCCATTGCAGAGGCCGTGTCCGGGTTCCTGTGTTGAAGCGGAGGATTCTCCAGTGCGTACTTCAGCTTCCAGTTTCCTGAGACCTGCTGTCCTTCCCTTGAAGAGGCCGGTCTACGAGTCCTGAGGTCTGTAGCTCTCTCTCTCCTTGCACAGGCCCGCTCTGGACTCTTGTGCTGAAGCACTGGTTTACCAGTGCTGCCTGGCGGTGTGCCCACTCCGGTCTGCCTATCCCTTCCTGAGACCTGTACCATGGGCCATGGTTGCCGCACGCGCAAAACCCACGCCCGCGATCATGCTCCTAAGCTGAAGCGGGGAACTTCTGATTACCTGTTGCCGAACTCCTGCTTGAATAACATTTATCCTGATCTCTCCAGTCCTGACCATGGCTTGTCCACTGATGATGCTACCTTCTCCAGTCCCGACCCTGCTACGTACGACTACAAACTGCGCAATCCGGATCAGGCTGCGCGGTCTAAGGTCGGTGCTTTTACAACCCCACCTCAGCCACGCGGTCCGACCCAGGTTTGTGGCGAGCACAACTGGGACAACAACACTTCCGGGTCTCACTGCTGGGGCTCCGCTGAACCTAACCCCGCCCCATCCTCTGCAGCTCAGCCCCGGCCTCCGCTCTCCTCCCTGCATTCTCTTCTCTCTGCGGCCCCCCCTGCTCTGATGGTCAAAATTGGGACAGTCAGAAAAACCGGGACATTTTAAAGAATGCCAGGCAGCTGTGACAGGCATTAAAAAAAACAAGACTGTCCTGGCTAAACCGGGACATCTGATCACCCTATCTATACGCCAATGTGCTTGGATACTAATATGAAATACTCATTGCTTTCATGTTCACCTCCCTCAATGGTTTTTAAACTTTATTTAGGGCGTGACGTACTGCTCAATCTGAGGAAAAAAGAGAGATCCAGCGCTCCACGGATTTCAAGATAATGAATTTATTGTGCCAATTTAGTGTGGCACAATAAATTCATTATCTTGAAATCCGTGGAGCGCTGGATCTCTCTTTTTTCCTCAGTGTACTTTGGAATTTCCTGGCAGGTACTTCCTTGAACCAGCAGCACCGGTAAACTGTATGTATTTATTTATATATTGTGGTGTGCAGCCTTAACCCCACTTTACATTGGTACTGCTCAATCTGCCATCTCCAGCCCAGCATAAAGGAAGAGTGATAGCGCTGATCGACCCACCGACTTATATTATATTCCTAGACTCCTACTGCTTTATTTCATCAGTGGAAGTACCAAAAGAAGTCTCCATCCACACTTGGACCAATCCCCAACTGGACGAGTCACCCTATCACTATTCTATGCATTTCGTTATAGACTGGGCACCCTTCCCTGTGGAGCTTTAGCTAATGCTTTTCCCCACGGACTGAGTTCCCTAGTACTGAGTTACCACTGTTCGAGTTCCAGCACCCGGTATTGGAGCTTTCTGAACACCCCCTCAGTTGCATTAAATCCGTACCAAATGATCCTCCTGTATTCCAAGACTATATATTTGTTATGTCTCTCTAAAACAATAAAAAAAAAAAAAAAATACAATTACCCCTCGATTTACGGCAACACAATATAAGGAATTTCGCTATAGCAAAGTATCCGGCCGCTCCTCCTTCTGTTACCGTGCACCTCACAACTGGAACAGTCTACTGGAGACTCTCGCAGCCACCACCAGTCTAAGTTTTTACAAAAAGCTGTCTCACGTTTAAATCTGGTCTGTAACTGTTACATACGCCTATAACATATATTATCTCTTACTGTGCATTCAATGTCTTGTACATAATGTATAACCCTGTTCACTTAATGTAACTATGTATTTGTAACCATGTATTATTTGTCATTATAACTCTGTGCCCAGGACATACTTGAAAACGAGAAGTAACCCTCAATGTATTACTTCCTGGTAAAACATTTTACAAATAAAATAGCGTAACTTTGATATTAGGGTCTCAATGCGAAACACGACAAGTTAAATTTGTATTTACCGATTTCAGCCTTTTGTCAACGTTCTTCAAAATCTTCAGTAACAGTAAGTCAGGATGTCTGAAAAGTGGACATTAAATGCAAGTGATTGCAGAAGTGCAAAATGGGGACGTAAAGCAATTACCTTGGAGGTAAACTTAGTAAGATTAACTAGGTTTGAAGCGTTGAAAAGCGCAGCCAAATCACGAAAGCATTAGGGCGTGCCACCTCTACAATGGGAATGGTGTGTGATAATAAAGACAAAATAAAGGCAAGTGCTTGAGCAGCTACCCCTTTAAGTGCTACTAAGCTGCCTCACCATAGAAGTGATGTGATGGATAATATGGAAAGACTGTTAAGTGTATGGATCGAAGATCAGAACCAGCGTAATATTCCGATAAGCATAAGGATTTAACACGTAAACGTGGTGACAGCTCTGAAATGGAAACTTTTGGTTCTAGTAAAGATTTAAAAGGCGTCATAGTCTGCATAACATTAAGATCAGCGTCGAAGCTGTCAGTACGGACACAGACGCTGCTTGTACGTTTCCTGAAGTGCAGAAGAAAACCCTTGAAGAGGGAGGAGGGGTGGGGTGCACACCTCAACAAGTTTTTTTAACGCTGACGAGACAGGACTTATTTCTAAGGAAGAGAAGGCTGCGCCAGGTTTTAAGGCAGCCAAAGATGACGTTACGCTTCTTCTGGGAGGCAATGCTGCGGGAGACTTTAAATTGAAGCCCTGACCATTCTGTACCATTCTGAAAATCCCAGGGCTACTCCAAGCCTAATCTGCCTGTGATTTGGCGACCGAACAAGAAAGCTTGGTACTGTGCCGGAAATAATCCCCCTAACAAGGCATTACTCAGACTGGATAATGACCCACGCCACCAAGTAAATGTAGGTGATCTGTGTGATCAGTGGTGGAGTTCCCATTAGACCCGGTAGGCCCAGGTTGTAGGTGTCAACATTTTTGGGGCAGAAGAATTTGGAGGCTGCATGTGTGACCGGGATATACAAAATAACATGGGAAGGATGTTGATCGAGGGAGTAATCCAATTGCCATTATTGGAGTCAGGAAGGAATTTATGTGCCCCCCTTATGAGACATCGTTGGATATTGTTTCACTGGGATTTTTTTGTTCGCCTTCCTCTGGCTCAATATACTGTAAATACAAATATAGGATGAGTATCTGTTGTCTAAATGTAACATTGGTTGAACTCGCTGATCTGTGTCTTTTTAACCTTATCTACAATGTAACTGTAAACAGGGAACCTGAGGTTCAGATCCTGGACCATGAAGGGGGCTGCAGAACCCCTAACGTTTGCACACGTGTAAAGAAATAATTACCGTGTAAAATGGTATGGATTAGCACCAAGATTTCCAGGGTGTGTTTATTTATCTGACATAACCTTTTCATTGGCTCAATTCAACGAGGACTCTGGAAAATACTCAGCAAACTAGGTCATCCTGATACATTCTGCAACCTTACCAACTCTATCCATGTTGCATGAGCCTCCCTGTTGTAGAAAGTCACATAGACTGGCAACTGACACCTACTCAGCTCTGCCTTCCTTTCTAAGGCCGGGGCCATAGAGGCTTCAGGAGAGCGGAGGCGCACTAACGCTGAGGCTCGCCTGCTTAAGTCAGCGCGATTCCACGGACTTGCAGGCGAGCCAGCGTGCGCGAAGGGAGCCAGGGGGAGGTGGTTGGAGGCGGGGCAGTGACGTCGTTGGGCCAATCTCCCGCGACGCACTGACGCTGCTTCAGGCTGATTGGATGTTTTCAGCCGACAGCGCGCTGAAAAACAGCTTGGCGCTCGGCTGAAAACTCCAAAGCCTCAGCACGCCTGCGGACGCTCGCGTGAGCCCCCTCTCAAGGCATTCTCATTGAGGATGCAGGGGCTCAGCGCTGAGCGTCCGCACGGCTCAGCATGGCCTGTCCTTCTATGGACTCGGCCTAAGGCTAATGCCACGCTGCACGCATGGCATGCTGCCTTGCAGCCTGACGGTGCGTGCACTTTGCTTCACCACGATCTGCAGTTACTTTTTTTCAGCGCAGGGGGGGGGCGTTGCCAAGACGGGTCGGGTGGGTGCGGCCATGATGGAGGGTGGCGGGGCATAGGGCTCACTGCTCCCCCTGCCTCCCCCATTACCAGCAGTGTTCATCGGACACCTGCAGATATCGGCAGAGGCTTCTAGTCTGGCGGGGGGAAGCGGAGAAGCCTCCATGCCACAAGACGCACCGATCGCACATAGCGCTGGTCTAGGATTACTGGGGGGGGAGGGGGGGAAGCCTCGCAAACCAAGCACTCACCTACAGTGTACACTAGCCGGGGCATCCTTATACCCCCCACCCGTTTCTAGGAATTCCAGCACATTGGTCAGTGAAAGCCCCAGCTGGTCTTCGGCACACCTTGCATCTGCCCCTTTATATGTAGGTGGACACTGCCGACAATCTTATGATATAGCCCTGTAAGCACAGTTCTTGTCAAGCCAAAAAAGTCATGTTGCACAGAAATGCTGGATTGTTGAAAAATGCCTCTCTTCCAGATGATTCTCACATGCCAGAAACGTTTGAGAAGATAGTAACGTGTTTATTTGCTAGTAATAAACAGTGAAAGCAGTGTGCAGAGACTCCGTACTCCGTGTCAACATCGGTGACAGAAAGCTGATGCATTTACTGAGCGTTGGGAAAGGTTGGGGTGTTCAGTTTAGTTGCTTTTAATGCTTAGGTTGCAGGGGCAGGGCAGGAGCAACCATCCTCTCTGATTGGCTCCCTGGCGCACCATGTGACGCGTCGCCGCTCGGGATCACAATCCTGTGGTGGCCCCTGCTGGCTGACGCGTCACAGTGTGTAGTGAGCCAGGAAGCGAGAAGGCACTCGGGACAGCCAGGTAAAAGGTAAGGGGCTGGGGGGAGGCGCGCGCACATGGCCGCGCGCGCCGCCGACTGCGCCGGAAACCTAGCCTAAGCAATGCTGAACCTTTGGCTTGTGACAAAGTTATACAAATCCACTACATAAACTATTGGTTGCCTGTTCACCCATAGTATACTTAAAACAAAGAGACTGCACAAGCCGTCCTCTCGTTTGCTGATTGCTGTGAAATTGTTGATGAATATTCATTCAGTAAAACGCTCCTTCAGTCGTTTCTTAAAGTAGGAACCCATCCAAGCAGCTGGTCCCCATATTAATCCCTTGTCTACAGGCCAGAGCTCCACATTATATTCTAAATGAGAAATGTGCACCTTAAACATATAATCGTGTTGAAGTAGAAACATACAGTTATATGTCTTACAGTTCATATAAGTAACAGTCATCAAACTGAATCCACTTTTCATGTTGTGTTGACTTATTATCAAAGTCCACAAACTCAGAAATGTTTTCTCCTGAGAAGTTACAGTAGCTATGATAATTCTTACTAGGCCAACGTAAACCCCTAAACAAAGCAACCAGTAGCTTATTTGTCCCTAATTTCATTACTTTGTGAATGCTGCTCTTGATTAACAGAACTTAGTGCAGTTCTTTGGATGTCAGTCGTGAAGGATGAAGTCGGAAGTGGATTGTTAAATTGAATGACAAGTTACGAGCTCACAAAAAACCCAGGTAAAAGTGAGTGTGGGAAATGAAGCTGTCGGCCTATTGGTGGTAGAGTAGAAAGTTAGAGGTTGCTACAGTACATTGAGACACAGCAGGTGCCTATTCAGGTATCTTCGATAAAATCACTGCCAAAACAAATGGCTTGGCATGACCCTGCCTCACGATCTGACGTTTGTGTTATCACGGTATTCAGAAAGAGTTAGAAACCGTTCGGCAGAAAAATTCCAATACCGCTCAGGATAGCAGTGACTTAGGGCCTCATGCAGAGAGCAGCGCTAAAGTAAATCTCGCCATTTTTTTGAGAAATTTGCGCAGAAAACAGCAGAAAATGGCGAGGTATGAAAACGCGCCATTTTTTTTCTATTTCTGAACCTACATCTCGCCAGTGTTAAAAATATCCGAATTCAGAAAGGCGCGATCGCCATCTAGCGGCTGTTCGCGCCAAGAAAATGGCGCGATTTTCTACAATTACCTCCGCCAAAAAAAGTTGGCAAGAAGCTGGAGCTCGCCGGCCATAGGGGAAAAAAAAAATGCGCGATTTTTCTCTCTCACTTTTCTGCAGCGCGCATCTCTCCCTTTTAAACTCGCCACACGCATTCATGCCATAAATTGCGATTTTCGCCCATTTCTGCATATGGAGAAAAAAACTCTCCATTAAAGCTACTTTTTCTTAAACTCTCCAATTTATTCTAGCGCTGCTCTCTGCATAGGCCCCTTAATCTCTGTCTTTTTCTAAGTTCTGGCCCTGCGATCTGCCCTCAGTCTGGAAGAGCTGCACAGAGAGAGCTGCCTCTCCCTGCACAGCTCTTACAGGCGATCGCACTGTTTTTAATTATATAGTATTGAAGCAGGGGGTCTCCGGAGCTGAACCACATTAATTTCAGCCCTGGGGACCCCCTGCTTCCCGAGTTACAGACCCTGGTATGGGGTTCCGGTATCTCCTCAAAATTTAAATGTCCCAGTCACGTGACGCGGGACATTTAAACTATGCATGGAGATACCAGCACCCCAAACCGAGGCCTGTAACTCGGGAAGCAGGGGGTACGGGATACCAGCTACCCACCCGAGAGGCCTTTTCACCCACCACAAGGGCAACTACCCACTTCACCCACTTCCTCTACCCCCAATAAACATTAAAATACAATACAACAACCAATGACATCGTTTTGTGAGCACTGAAATAGGCTCGAGTTCATTTCAGAAACACAGACAACTCAGTGTTAGATATGCAGCTAGAACAGTATTGTCAATGCTTTATAAATATATATATATTTATTCACACAGTATAATGTATGTATATCTTTATTTATATAGCCCCATTAATGTACATTGCACATCACAGTAGTATACTAATATAATACAGAATAATATAACACATAATGGGAATAAGCGCTGCAGACATAAAAGTAACATTAGGAACAGGAGCCCCTGCCCCGAAGAGCTTACAGTCTTCTGCTTACAATATACTTCTCTAAAAAAGAAAAGAAAACACGCAGGAAAGGCCTGGCAGTATTCTATAGTACAGAACACCCAGTAATGTTTTAATATTGTGAGGTAGCCGAGAAAACGTAGGGCATACAGTTATTGTGGAGCAGAGCGCTCAACTCCAGTCCTCAAGCCTATCCCCTCCTCCCCAACAGGTCAGGTTTTCAGGATATCCCAGCTTTAGCACAGGTGGCTCAATCAGAGGCTCTGATTGGGCCCCCTGTACTGGAGCCGGGACAAATTGAGCCACATGTGCTGGAGCAGGGACTAATTGAGCCAACTATGCTGAAGCTGGGATATCCTTTAAACCTGATCTATTTGCGGGGGCTTGAGGACTGTAATTAAGCCCCCCTGTTATAGAGTGAAAGCTTCTTGCGTCTAACTGTCCCTTATTTTATAGCCGTGCTTTTAATCTGAGTAATAGGTTGTTCATTAAAGGATCTATCTCCTACCTTAACTGCCCTTTGCAGCAGAATATATTGGCACCTAATCTTATCTTATATATAGGCTGCTGACCTTATAAACGTTTATTATTTCTTCTTATTTGGAATAAAAAGTACTCCTTGTCTTCTCATCCGAAATAAATAAATAGCCAGAGATATGCGCTATGCTTTGTAATCACGGTGTTGAGAGAAGGATGACAAACGTTACATTGATTAATGTAAAATTAATTTGTCCTTGAAGTAAAAGCCAAAATGATCACAAATGTTTACATGCTGATTTTGTTGAAATGGTTACATTTGCTGCAGTCACTAAAGGACGGGAGAAGTTCCGCGGGGTTAATGCTGTCCATGCCAGGGGCGGCCAACTCCAGTCTTCAAGAGCTACCAACAGGTCAGGTTTTCAGGATATCCCTGCTTCAACACAGGTGGCTCAATAAGTACCTGCTTCAGCACTGGTGGCTCAATCAGAGGCTCAGTCTTTGACTGCGTCACCTGTGCTGAAGCAGGGATATCCTGAAAGCCTGACCTGTTGGTGGCCCTTGAGGACAGAAGTTGGCTTCTTCTGGTCTATGCATCACCCCAGGATCAATGGGAATTTTCGAAGCACTCCTCAATGTATTTAAATTGGGCTTCACAGACCTGCTCAGACAAACACTGTGATCATCTTGGCTTGTATTCCAAGGACAAATCACTTTACATTAATCAGTTTAATGTAATATGTGTCACCCTTCTCTCAACACAACCGATTACAAAGCATACAGTTTTTGTTTAAAACTGCTTAGTTATTTACATTTTTTTAAGATTAAAAGACTTAGTACTTTTTTTTTTTATAAAAAAAATAAATATATATATATTTATACGATAATTTAATTTTCTGTTTATTTGATTCAAAAAATATGCTTTCCAATGTGGTGCTTTATTTCTTAATGTGCCTTTTCGGGAGTGATTTCATTTGAACAGAAACTAGTCGCTTTTCTTTTCCATCGCACAAACAGATTATTATTATTATTATTATTTTCGTTTCAAAATAAGTATAAGAAAAGGTCTATTCATTATCATATAGGCCACTTTTTAAACTACGGGCTAAAAAATAGCTGTGCAGTTGAAAATGTGTTAAGTTAACAACATGTCACTGTGTGAGAGAATTTTCATAATTAATGAACCAGTTCAATTTGCTTTGCCAGTTGACTTTGATTAATACGAGTTTGAGTGTTCCCGCTGGGATGCCATCCAGTTTGTTTAGTAAGCTCTTATGTCTATATCCAGTTCATGCATATGGATCAAGGCCCCCGGCTCCACATTCTCCGATTGTTTGGGCGGACTTTCGTCGTTCTGACTCCATGGAGAAAAAGGAGGCCGTATTGTGCCCTCAACAAGTTCCTCACCAAATAAACAGCATCTCACAAACTTTCCAAAGAATAAGCATATTTAATTATGGGAAGTCCATTGCATTTTTCTAAGTTCTATTTTGTCATCACTACTGTAGTTCTTACTCTAGCAAATGAGTCCTCTGGGCAATGCTCCCTAAACATTGCTGCCGTGGGGCATTTAAGTTACAAAGACATACATTCAATCAGTGGGGAAGTCCAATCACACTTGGCATATGCAGCATACTGTATTGCTAATGCTGGCCAATTTTGGGCTGTGGTGAATGGAATCATTTTTATTGAGAGTAATATTAAAAATGACCCTTTATAGGTCCCACACACTTTATAGGTTGTAAATAGGTCCCACACACTTACCTAATGATTCAGAGCAGGGAGTGGCCAACTTCCAGTCTTCAAGGGCCACCAACAGGTCAGGTTTTAAGGATATCTCTGCTTCAGCACAGGTGGCTCAATCAGTGGCTCAGACAATTACTGAGTCGCTGATTGAGCCACCTGTGCTGAAGCAGGGATATCAAGCAAAGCCGACCTGTTGGAGGCCCTTGAGGACGGGAGTTGGCCGCCTCTGAGATGGAGCATGACACGCATGTAGTAATTTACCATTTTATATGGTACAATATGCAGTGTATACTGTGGACATATACAGGCATGAATGACGAAGTAACTTAAAACCAAATGTTTAGATCTTCATAAAGTGACTTGCCTACTGTCACCCGAGACTGGCACGGGATCTTAAACTGGGGTCGCACACTTCAGAGGACGGTCGTCTCCTCCTCTTCTATTGCCTGCAAAATGGTCTCCGCGGTCACGTGACCGTACTGTACCGAAGGGACCACGGAACTCAGGCAACCCAATCACTCTGGCACTCAAAGGGTTAAGTTCACACACGGAGAAAAAAAAAAGTTAAATTTCAAAATGTCTCAAACATTTCTAAAAACAAATTCCAGCTTTTTTTGAGCCCCCCCCCCGCTTAACCCGAAAATTGGGAAATTTGGAAATACCCAAAAGGAAAACCAATCAAGTTCCAGCAAATGAAATCCAAAACACGACAGATTCTTAGAACCACAACCAAAACACCAGTGAACAACCTTATTATACAACACTCCGTGGACTGTATTTTAGAAAGATTGAAACAATATTTTTGAAGTAAAAGAAGGAGTTTCACACTCTTTATTTATAAAGGAAAGTATCATAAGGAAGTAGTGATATTTTGGTGTGAAATTAAAAAAGGTATTGATCACTCTGAATCCTTTGTGGCATCAAACGTTGACGTTAACCTCATTGACACACACACACACACACACACACACACACACACACACACACACACACACACACACACACACACACACACACACACACACACACACACACACACACACACACACACACACACACACACACACACACACACATCCTACAAAGCAAAAAGATGCAAATTCAGAAACTATTTATTATTATCTTGCCTTGCTCACTAATGATGCACACAACGAACGTGTCACATAATAATTAATTGCTTATTGGAAATAGATGGTCGGGTACTGGTATCCTATAACCTGTCTGTCTTATTTAATTCTTATTTAATGGGTAATTTATTCACTTCAAATAAAAGTTTACATGAAGCAATTAATTTTAAGTGCTCCTGCATGTGCAGTTGGTTGTTTTCAATCAATATAATTTTAAATTATTGCTGACGTTTAGTATAGTAGTTAAATCGTTTAATACAGCTCCTATATGGAATTTATACCGAACAGCATTTTTCATGCTAAATTACAGCTCCACTGTATGGGAATGATCCTGCCTGACTAAGAATAGTTGATTTGAAAGTGAGCAGTGAATACAGTATTCTTCTCAGCATATACCATCATGATTATTTGAAACGCTATCTTTGTATTTCATCTGAGCCTTGTGTGGCACTCAGCTTTCAGTCTATCTTGTTTTGTCACCTTACCAAAATGACATGAATTGGCCACTCAGATAAAGTAATCTGTACAAGTGCAGGATTTAACAGTAATAATTAGCAGCCCTCTTCATTTCAGACATGACATTACTAAGGACATTTCCTAACGGCAGTCAGGTTGTGGAGAGAGAAAACTTTAAAATTAGTTAAGGGTGCAATGCCTTTAACTTTAATTTAGGAGAGCTTCAATTCAGGAGATGTGATGTGGTAGAATTATTGATTTAGAAGGGTGTATCAGGGCAAATTTGAAGAACAAATTGCATCATTTTCATCTTGCGTCTCTTTGCGTCAATGTATCAAGATATTTGCTCCAAATGTTGCACTTTGTGCGTCAGCTTGCGGTCTAGGTAAGGCATCTTCTGAAATGGTCCATACTGCCACTTAGTAAATCTGCCCCTAAATGCAATTTTGATACCCAGTGAGTAGAGATATGCAAACTTGCCGCACACGTTAGCAAACTGGGCAAATGTCACCCTTTTTGGTTTGGTGAAAATGTTTGCTTCGATCCAAAAGTTTGCTTACCACGAAAAAGGCAACGGGCAGTGCAGGTTCAGATCATTTTGATTACTTTTGTTTGAAGAATTTGATTGAACTTTAAAAATAAAAAATTTGCTGGGCTACCAAAAAAAGCTAAATAATGAATTTTAAACATTTTTGGGTAATTTCTGCATAACATTTGAGGCCAAAAGTTCAATTGAAATTGACAGGTTTTTCGAACTTTTTGGAAAGTTTTAGCTAAACAGTGGGGAAGCGAATATTGGCAAGTTTAGACATCTCTACCTTTGAGCAGGGCCGCCGACAGGAAGGGGGGGGGGGGAGAGCAGGGACAATTGTACCTGGCCCAAATATCAAAGCCCCCCAAAGACAAGTCTCAGTTCATCTCCACCACGGCAAACTGACTCAACGTGTAGCTCTGGGGCTTCCGTTGGCGTTCGAGTGATGTCACTAAGGGGCGTCGAGCCGAAATTGATGGATCCGCAAGGGGGAGCAGGGTGGAATGATAGGAGCTTGGGGGACTAGATGTAAACTCAGTACCTTGAATAAAAAGCTAATTCCAACATGCTTCAAGGCTCCAAATGCCTCTTCATCAGGGATGCTATAGAGCATCACGTGGAGTCAGTTTGCCGTGGTAGCGATGGACTGAGACTTGCCTCTGAGGGACTTTGATATTTGGGACTTGATTGCTGCCCTCACCGCCCCCCACCTGTGGACCAGCTTCATCACTGTGGTGACCTGTGATTGTCCTTACCTGTGGAGCCTGATGACTGATTGATCCGTGATTGTCCAGATCTTCATGTTGGTGTGGTGTATGGGTAACTTGTCCCATGAAATGCTGTTTTACTATTTCCCTGATGTACGCACATTACCTATCCTTGGATATTTAATACATTTTTATTCTTGATTTACTTCACCATGAGCATTGTGCGCTGTTTTCTTTTTGTTTCTCTATTGGGATCACGGCTGCTGACAGGAGGGCGAGATGGGACAAGTGTCCTGGGCCCACTGGCTGCAGTGGGTCCAGCCAGGCAGCACTGGAATTTGCTGGGCTGCCGATCCTCTCGTTGCCACCAGGCCCCAGCTCTCCTCAGCTGTTGGCCTGCCTCTCCCTCCGCCTCCCTCTGCCCCTGGTTCTCGCCTGGCCTCTCTGACGTCAGCGTGCACCGGAAGCTGGGCCCAGATTCCGACATGCATCTGTATGAGAGAGAGGCTCAGTGCAGTGAGGGAGGCCTGCAGCTGGGGAGACCTGAGGCCCGGCGGCAACGAGAGAACTGGCAGCCAGGCAAAGAAGTTGGGGCCAGCTGCGGCCTACCTCACTGTCCCTCGCAGGGCCTCCCTCTGATGTTGGAATGCACACTGGCATGGGAGAGAGGCCCAGCATGGAACAGTGAGGGAGAGAGGCAGGCCAAACTGTGTGGGAGGGGGAAGCCTGACAGGAGTCCTGCACCAGCGGGGGTGAGAACGAGGGCACCAGAGGCCTGAGACCATCCCCAAGGTAAGTATGTTTTATATGCATTTGGGGGTTGGGGGGGGGGGGGGTGGGAGTTGTATGTATTTGGAGGGGAGGGGGGTTGTATGCATTTGGGGTGTGTTTTTTTTAAATGTATTTTGGGGGTGGGGTGCTTGTATGTATTTAGGGTGTGTAATTTTTTTGGTTTGTATTTTGTGGGGGGGGGATTATTGTAGGGTGTGTGTGTGTGTGTGGCCAGGGGGGGAGGGAATGATCGTGAGGAAGGGGAATTGTGGGAGCAGGATTGAGTGAGAGGGGGTAGTTGATGGAGAGGGGGGAAGTGAGGAGAGAGAGGGTGTAAGAGATGGAGTGAGGAAGAGAGAGGGGTGAGTGGGGATAGAGTGAGTAAGAGTGGGACGGGGGGAGAGAAATACATGGGAAGAGGGTGAAATAGAGGAGGGGGCTCACAAAGTATGAAATGGGGGGCTCCCAAGACCGCCGACACAGGACAGGGGGCCCTGTCAAAACTCTTGTCCTGGGCCCTGGTAAATCTGTCGGCGGCTCTGATTGGGATGCTTAATTTTTTGGATCCTGCTGTTCAACCAATCCTATATCCATCTGCTTCATTAAAGAGGTGGGTTTTAAGGTTTTTCTTGAAGGTGAGAAGAGAAGATGCTTGGCTTATGGGGAATGTGAGGGGGTTCCACAGGTAAGATGCAGTGAGAGAAAAGGGTTTAAGGCGAGAGAGAGAGCTGTAGAGGTGAAAGGAGTGAAAAATTGGGGTTGGGCGCAGGAGATGAGCCGGGGCATAGCCAGAGATCAACGCTGATATGTTGGAAGGAACAAATGAGTGGAGAGCCTTAATGGCAAAGAGGAGAATTTTATAAGTGATCTGAAATTTGATTGGAAGCCAGGAAAGGTATTTAAGGAGGAGTTGAGCGGATACTGTTTTGGGAGAAAGTGAAATTATTCTAGCAGACGAAGATTGGATTAATTGCAGGGGAGAAAGTTGTGAGGCAGGGAGGCCTGTTAGCTGTATGTTACAATAATCCAGACGAGAGAGGATAAGGGCATGCATTGGAGTTTTAGCAGTAAATTGACAGAAGAAAATGCGGATCTTGGCAACATTATGGAGGAAGAAATGACAAATTTTGGCCGTGCCGTGAATGGAAAAGGAAAGAGTCAAATGTAACTTCAAGGCAAGATGCTTTGGCGACAGGATAGATGTTAGTACCATTTACTGCGATGGAAAAGGGGGGTATTAGGCCAGACTTAGGGGAAATATAAGGAGCTCAGTTTTAGACATATTAAGTTTAAGGTGGCGGAGCGCCATCCACAAGGATATACAGTATCAAGGAGGCAATCAGAGACTTCGGACTGGATTGCAGGAGTGAGGTTAGGGGTGGATAGATACATCTGTGTATCATCTGCATAGAGATGATACCTAAGACCAAAACAGTTGTTGAGGTCACAATGTGATAGTGTGTAGAGTGAGAGAATGAGTGGTCCCAGAGCCTTGAGATACACCAACAGACAGATCAACAGAAGACGAGGACAAGTTAGCAACAGAGACAGAAAATGTGCGATGAGAGAGGTTAGATGAAAACCAGGATAGCGCTTTGTTGCGGATACCAAGAGTTTAGAATATGCAGGAGAAGAGCGTGACCGACCGTATCAAGAGCAGCAGAGAGATCAAGTAGGATTAGTAGGGAAAGTAACCTTGGGATTTAGCTTCATGTAGATCATTGGCTACTTTACTAAGGACAGTCTCTGCTGAGTGAGCTGTACGAAAGCCAGTTTGTAAAGGGTTTAGGAGGGCATGGGAGTTAAGAAAGTTGATGATACGGGAAAACACGAGATGTTCTAGCGATTTTGGAGGCAAAAGGCAGGAGGGATACAAGGTGGCACTTAGTAAGGCACATAGGGTCAACATTGTTTTTCAGATTAGGTGTGACCACAGCATGCTTAATGGAAGAGGGGAAATTGCCTGAGGTCAAGGAGGAATTGAAAATGTGGGTGAGTGGGGACTAAGACAGAAGTAAGAGATTTGGTAAGGTGTGAGGGGATGGGATCGAGAGGGCATGTGGTAGAGGGAGAAGAGAAGATCATCTTAGAAACCTCCAACTCTGTAATCGGAGTAAAGAGTTGAAGATGGAGGTTTTGATAGAAGCATACAGGCGGGAAAAAGAACAGAAGGAATCTCCTTGTGGATAGTATCCACCTTGCCTTTAATGTAGTTGGCAAATGCTTGAGGGAAATTGAAGGAAGGATGGGATGTGGGAGGAGAAGGTCAGAGGAGGAAGTCAAATACAGAGAAAAGACGTGTGGATTGAATGTGTGAGTCTTGATGAGTGAGGAAAAATAGTGTTGTTTGGCCCGAAAGAGAACTGAGTTACGTCAGAAGAGGAGAAATTTATAGTGTAGAAAATCAGCCAGAGTGTGAGATTTCCTACATAGATGTTCAGAGGTGTCAGTGTAAGTGTCATGTTTGTGAATTTATTCTCAAACAATCCAGGGGGAGCATATAAGGGAGAAAAGACAAACAAAACACACAATATAAGTGCAGATGTATGAAAATCTGAGATAAGGCACGTTGTATATTCTTGACTCGTATGCCCAGCCTACTCACAGGCTGCAGATGAAAAGAAGCGCTGCTACCCGTATTGGATGTGTGTTGACAGGGACCCCCCTCAATGGCAGAATCGATGATGAGATACGATATGGGAGCGATGGGAAAAAATCTACATACACTGGCGACACACTTTATTCGAGCTCGGCTAGTCCCACGAATTCGGGTATACCCGGGTGTATTGAGGTTTGTGACTGTTTTCTGCCCGAGTGCATTGAGTTATTTTCCGGCAGGGATTGAAGCATTTTATTCCCGCTGGCTGCAATACTGCACAGTACATATATATATACTGCATTACAATTCATGAATTTATGCCATCTGGTAGACACGCGAAGCATTGCAGCCTATTAAATCCTAATCATTATCATTTAACAGATCAGCCGCCCGTCAGCCAGGCATGAACCCAGGCTGGGAAGGCAAATGCAACGGGGCTTGTCAGAGGTGAGGAGCGGCGCATTCCAGGTATCTGCCAGGTACATACCGGGTATTTGCTCGAATAAAGTGTGTCGGTGCAGTAGTGCGATCAGACTGATAGACCAAATCTTTATGTCAAATATATAAAATGTGCACTTACAATGTGCAAGTAAAATACAAACATATATCACTTAATAAGTGAATTGAAGGGTCACCGCACTGCTCACCGCCTCCCTTAGTTCTTCAGTCTTCCACTGCTCATGGACTGTTGTTGGCGCTTGTACCTGCTCTCTCGCGCCCGTCGGAGTGTGTGACGTCACAGCTGCAGGGATGGTAAGGTACGGATCGCCTCCAAGACCAAAAAGGCAGCACTCTACGCGTTTCACCCAGTTAAGAATTGTATCCGGCTTCGTCAGGAGTGTGATACACGGGGGAGTGTGAGAAGAGGGTGTAATAGGAGGAGGTGAGATTATAACAAATAATACAAATAACAGAACATGGGAATAAGTGCTTCAGACATAAAAATTTATATTTAGGAAGATGAGTCCCTGTTCTGAAGAGCTTACAATCGAATTGGTAGGTAGGAAGAATGTACAGAGACAGTAGGAGGGCGTTCTGGTAAGGGTGTCTGCAAGGGGCCAAGCTTTATGTATCAGGTGTATAGTATTAACAAAGAATCGATATCTATGGCGCCAAGCATTAATTAACAAGAAAAAAGGATATATATAACCAGGACGGGTAGATGTGCAGATCCCAGGATATCTCCAAATGGTGAAATAGGTGCTTAAAGAAAACAAATGAAATACATAGCATAATACTGTAAGGTGAACATGACACACAAAACATATAACAAATAGCTGAGATGTCAGACAGGTGAACAAATAACATAAACATTTAATTAAAGGACATTGAAAAATGAAACACAAAAATGACATGAAATAAGTGAGACTGAAGGTATAGCCGCAATGGTTAAAGTGCCCACTCACCGGACGGAAGGTAAGGGCAGGCAGTGGATAATTCTGAGAGTATCCCCTCTCAACTGTGGCCTGGAACCGCTGGTTGCGGTGATCCTGTTTGTGGTCAGCGTCCCACGCATCGGCTGGTGTTTTCGGGCGGAGCGCCCCCCTTGACACGTTACTCCGGATGCGTTCTTAGCCAGGGATCCACAGCAGCAGATTCGCCAAAGTTGAAATACAAAATCATATGAACTGCAACAGCAGATTCGTATTCAGCAAGCCACGATGGGGATAGGTAAAAACGGCAGTACAAACAGTAAGACCACCCTACGCGTTTCAGAAGCGCTGAAGAAGGAAGCAGCGCTTCTGAAACGCGTAGGGTGGTCTTACTGTCTATACTGCCGTTTTTACTTATCCCCATCATGGCTTGCTGAATACGAATCTGCTGTTGCAGTTCATATGATTTTGTATTTCAACTTTGGCGAATCTGCTGCTGTGGATCCCTGGCTAAGAACGCATCCGGAGTAACGTGTCAAGGGGGGCGCTCCGCCCGAAAACACCAGCCGATGCGTGGGACGCTGACGACAAACAGGATCACCGCAACCAGCGGTTCCAGGCCACAGTTGATAGGGGATACTCTCTAAATTATCCACTGCCTGCCCTTACCATCCGTCTGGTGAGTGGGCACTTTAACCATTGCGGCTAAACTTTCAGTCCCTGACTTATTCCATGTCATATTTTGTGTTTAATTTTTCAATGTCCTTTAATTCAGTGTTTATGTAATTTGTTCACCTGTCTGACATCTCAGCTGTCAACATGGGTTTTGCCAACTCCCTGGTGCTGCACTTGAGTGACAGGGGAGGCGGTGACATCAGACCTGAGCATGTCCAATCATGGGATAGACCTGGTGCCCTCTTCCTGGCTGCACTTAAGGGCGGTGCCGCCACAAATTTAGTCAGTGCCTCTCCCCCTTAAAAGAGGCAGGGATCAATCAGGATGGCCTGGAGCTTGGCTTACCTGTTCCTTTTCCCTTCGGGGGAAAGTGAGTGATTCGCTATACCCCTGGTCCTGCTAGAGGGCCAGGGATGAGCTAGTACTGCTGCGGGTGCCCTTTGCCTGTAGTGTAAGTCCAGGGACCATCCTTCAGCTGACCATCACAGAGACTGCAGTGGGCAGAGAACTACCTTGTTACTGTGCTGTACGGACTGAAAGAATAAACCATTTCTGTTATACCTCCTGCCTGGTGTGTGATCTTACTGGGGGGAGAGGTGATTAGTTCTACTGTAGGAGATCATCTTTACCTATCTGGAGCCTACAGCAGATGGAGGCACTGCACTGCTAGAAAACTATGTGGGTAATGTACCCCAGAAACCTGATCCTGTGTCCCCACTACCACCAGCGGACAGCAGGTACTGTATCATGCACCACACGACCAGTAATGGTAGAATCTCCCAGGAGGGTGGGGGAAACACCGTTACACGAGTAACAGAGGAAAGGGCAACAGGTTATAGATAAGTTTTGAATGTGAGAGAGGGGTTGAGTGTGAACCCTAGGCAACGTGCTTTGGTCTGTACAGCAGGTGTAAGGTCAGGGGTTGAGAAGTAAATTTGTGTGTCATCAGCATCGAGGTTAAATTTGAACCCACGCGATGTGATTAGGTCACCTAGACAGAGTGTGTGTACAGAGAAAAGAGGAGAGGTCCCAGAACAGAGTCCTGGGGTACCCCCACAGAGAGATCGATAGAGGAGGTATTAGCAGAAGAGACACTGAATGTACGATGGGAGAGGTAAGAGGAGATCCAGGATAGCGCTTTGTTACGAATACCAAGAGTATGGTGAATGTGAAGGAGGAGAGGCTGGTCCACTGTATCAAATGCTGCAGAGAGGTCGAGTAATATGAGCAGAGTGTAATGACCTGTGTCTTTGGCAGCATGGAGGTCATTAGTTATGTTAGTGAGGTCTGTTTCAGTGGAGTGAGCAGTGCGGAAGCCAGATTGTAGAGGGTCTAGGAGAGAATAGGTGGTGAGAAAATGGAGCAGACGAGAGAATACAAGATGTTCAAGGAGTTTAGAGGCAAAAGGCAGGAGGGAGACAGGTCAATAGTTAGAAAGGCAGGTAGGGTCAAGCTTGCTGTTTTTGAGTAATGGTATAACTGTTGCATGTTTGAAGGAGGAGGGAAAGGTTCCAGAGCAGAGGGGGGAGTTAAAGATCTGTGTGAGCATAGAGCTTATAGTGGGAGCAAGAGGTTTTAGGAGATGGGAGGGAAAGGGGTCAAGAGGGCAAGTGGTAGAGGGAGAGGTAGAGGGAGAAGAGGAGATCAACAGTGACACAACTCTGTGACAGCGCAAAAAGAGTCAAGGAAGGCAGGAAGAGAGTTAGTAAGTGTTGTAGGGTCGGAGGAGGAAACAGAGGGGATGTTCAGCAAAGTCCTGAGGTAATATGGAGGAAGAAGAAGAGGCAGCTGAGGGTGGTCTGAGTAGGGAGTCAAAGACAGAGAAGAGTCGGCATGGGTTAGACTTATGCGTGTTATTAGTGAAGAAAAATAGGTTTGTTTAACCTGAGAGAGGGCAGAATTGAAACAGGATAGCATACATTTGTAGTGAAGGAAGTCTGCGAGTGTGTGAGAGTTCCTCCAGAGGCGTTCAGAGGAACGAGTGGAGGAACACAGCATGCGCATGTGGGAATTTAGCCAGGGTCTGGGATTAGAAGGGAGAGAACGGCAGAGAAAAAGCGGGGCATGTAGATCAAGAGAGGACAGGGCAGAGTTGTAGTTCCTGACCAGGTTGTCAGGTTTCTGGAGCAGGGCTGAAAGAGGAGAGGGAGGAGCGTAAAGTGGAATCAATAGCTGGTAGGTGAATAGAGCACAGGTCTCTGCAGAAACGAGAGGTAGATGGAGAAGGGGAGAAGCGAGAGAGAGAAAATGAGATGAGGTGATGGTCAGAGAGAGGAAAGGGGGAAATGGGGAAATCAGAGAAAAGTTTTTAGTGAAAACCATGTCTAAGTAATGGCCATCCTTGTGGGTGCTGGCTGCAGTCCACTGTTGAAGGCCAAATGAGGAGGTTAGAGAGAGAAAGCGGGAAGCCCAAGGGAGAGAGGGGTCATCAATGTGGCAGCTGAAGCCCCCAAATATAATAATATTTTCACCATATGACCACCAGAAGACCACACTTCTGAATATTTTTTTCATTTGCTGTAATTTTAAACTGGTTTTTTTTTCTTTTAATGTTACTTACCTTGGATGAAACAAAGCCAAACTATTTTAGTAAAAATGATTCATCCTATGCTGAGCCTCTATTGTCACTGATCCAGTCAACAGTATTCAAGGTTTATTGGACCCCATAACTCAAACCCAATTTGCATTAGTATAAATATCACAAATGTGAATTTTGGCCTCCTTCACAAGATAGTTACTACAGCTTATCAGCATTTATTGGCTTTGGTCCCTGGACATTTTCTCGTGTAAATACAATTATGTTTCCTCTAATTGAATTCTTTATGACATTTACAACAAATCAACCCATTCTTATTATTTCCCATACAAAGTAGACACAAAATTGATGTCTGAATCACTTATGTAGAAAACATATGTTTCGTAGTATTACTTTTTTTTTTAAAGGTGGGATTATGGTGTGCTGTGACTTTCAGTAAGTTACAGATGTAGCAGATGTTATTGCACCCATTAACACGAGGGATTACGCTAACACAATGTTTACTGGCGGGTTAGTGCGTGTGCCATTAACACGTGCATCACCACATTCTTCGCTGCTTTATTCTGTGTTAACAGGGGCAATAACGTCTGCTACATCTGTATTTGCTCCACACAATATAAACTAGACTGTCACGTTTACACAATTCTATTCCCTTGTATTCCATTAAAGCCCTTTCACCTTCGGAAAGCAAACGTCCTCATGCTGTCCATGAGATATTTAATTTTTTTTGGGTGACCACCCCTTGAGCTCCTTTATGCCCTGCAATAACAAGTTGGATTGTTCTACCTCTCGGTAATGTTTTATGTAAATATTTGTAGGGTTTAGAGGGCATTGTTTGGGAGTCAAAAACTGTAATCACATAGGATACGACCCAAAACAAGGTATGTTTCCTCTCTGTTCACTAAGGAGATAAAACACTTGGCAGAAGACTAGCAGTGTTTCCCAACTCCAGTCCTCAGGGAACCCCAACAAGTCAGGTCTCAAGGACATCCCTGCTCCAGCACAGGTGGCTCAGTCAAAATGACTGAGCCACTGATTGACCCACCTGTGCTGGAGCAGGGATATCCTTAAGACCTGACCTGCTGGGGCTCCCTGAGGACTGGAGTTGGGAAAGACTGGACTAGAGGAACACAATACATGCTGTGAAAAGGGAGTCTATGAACATAACATGAATGTGAAAACGGGTAAACAGCCAGTTAACCCACCAGGCGCTCAGAAAATGTAGCTGCAGCTGTGAAATGGTGTTTTAACAATAAGTCTGATTGAAGGGTGCCATTATCCCCCAGTGTGTGTTGAAATATATGTAATTCTCTACAACTGGCTAGCTGTAAGCACAATGAAGTTGGAGAAAGACTTGAAGGGAGATAACTTACAGTTGCACTGGGTGACGTGATGAAGTGGCCCGTCTGTCTTCCTGCATGAACAATGCTGTGTGTCCCTCTGTCTGCGATGTCTCTTGCTGGAGTAATGGGAAGATCTTCTCACGTTGCCAGCACTCTCTTCCGCCGCCAACCCTGCACCCGCTCGTTCGCGGTGGGTGGTCACCTGACCGGCGGCAGTGCCGGTACTTCCGGATACAGCGGGGAGACACAGATACACCATATACAGCCCGGCGTGCAGGCAGCAGGCACCAGAACACTAGAAATCCTCCCTAGAGAGGTCAGTACGCCGCACAGCCGTAGAACAAAGCTTCAGAAAAGGCTGATCAGTGAAACATGAAACTTTAATAGAACAAGGTGCAAACGGATCCTCTTGACGCGTTTCGGCCCGTCACAAAGGCCTGAAGCTGAAGCTTTGTTCTATGAACATAACATCTTCATTCCCACTTTATCCACAAGAAACCTATTATTCATCAGTCTGTGTTATGCATGTAGCCAGGGTCCCTCCGGTCCCCCTGTCTGCCGGTTTCTTTCCCCCTTGCGTGTGTGCTGCTGCGGGGGCGAGCGCGTTCCCGGGGGCTCCTGGTTGCAGCTGCGGCAGGACGCCGCCATGTTTAATGTGTTCGCGCATGTGCGGAGGCTTGCGTGTAAGCAGAGCAGTCGCGGCGGCCATGTTGTGGTTGGCGCGGTGTTCGCGCAATGCGCAGAGGTTGTCAAGGGTAGCGGTGGCCATTACATGTGTGCAAGAGCTCTTGGAAGTTGCGCATGCTCAGTTAAGAGTAGCGGCAGCCATTACAGCTTCAGACATGCGCAGTAGAGATCGCGCACGCGGCGCTAATAGAGAGGAGGTCCTGAGTGGACTACGATTCCCAGCAGCCTCTGGGGACTGCCCTATGATCCCTGTCACATGCAGTCAGACAGCCACTAAGGCTGACAGATTCTCATGCTGCAAAGAAGATACAATGTTGTGTGCAGACAGGGATTGTCAGTTAGGCTGAGGAGACAGTGGGGGAAGGAGGGGGGCAGAGAGCTGCGAACTTCTGCCCTAGGCCAGAAATCTCCGGTGTGAGGCTGGTTATACTGGCTTTGCAATGTGAAGTTGGAATAGGTTTATATAATGTTACAATGTGATAATGGCAATAAGCTTGTTTAAATGTCAACATGTGTATGTAACAGAGGAGTTCTTACCAGTAGAAAAACTTGTCTATCCATTGAAAGAAAGAGTTGCTGCAACAGGCAATATTCATTTTGTTCTGAAAGATAATATATATTACTAAAGTGACCAATTTCCCCATGCAGACAATATTAGTCTCACACTAATGTCTTTTTATGGTCAGGTAGGTTGTATTGTAACTAGTGACTCAATATGTAGAGCAAGCAAATAAGCTTTCATTATTAGCTACAAGGCAAAAAAAGAAAAGTCCACAGCATTGAGAGTGAGTGACACTGCCAAGATAAACAGAGCAGTCAGGTGAGTTCTGTGTGAGATCTACAGGTGTTTGTATATGAAGGGGAAATAGAGCCAAGGTTTCAGAACTAGAAAATGTCTTATCAGGTCATTTAATTAAAACAAATGAAAATATCACTTGTGAGCACATTAACGTCACAGACAGGCCTGCAACACTGCTTTTCACCATGATCTCCTAGCATACAATGCTTCTACTGCAGCTAGGGATACTGGGAAATAACATGCAAATGAGCACACAGGGTCACCTTTTACTTCAAATCCATTTTAACATGGAGTCCCTATACATTTATGCCTGCCGCATCACGCAGCTTTTCAGCACAGCCTGGGTTAAAGTGCATAGCTAGTAACCCTACTCACAGACAGCTGTTCTGACCTTTTGGGTCTCCTCAGTGAGAGGATGGTTATACTGGCTTTGCCAATTGAAGCTGGGATAGGTTTCAACCACTCCTTAAATAAGTTATTGTGGGTAAAAGAAGTGACAAAAACCCTCCCCCGTAAAGCAGACAGCAAAATAAAATATCACTTGTGAACACATTTACATGTCGAAAACTGAGCCTCTGATTGAGCCCCCTGTGCTGAAGCTGGGATAGCCTTAAAACCTGACCTGTTGGGGGGGAAACTTGAAGACTGGAGTTGAGCATCCTTCCCTAAAACTCCACCGTAAGGTTGTTATTGGGTAATTTTATAACTATGACAACAGTAATACATTTTGAGAGTGTTGTGAGGCACAATTTTGTAAAAAAAAAAATACCCTTCAATTACACACAATAAAGTATACAGCCACCCGTAATATAGGTTGTGTTAATAATTACCACTGCCTGGTCAGAACAGTCTGAAAAAAATACATCATCACTTTGCACCATGCCTTGGAGTATTGTTATTTACTAAAGATGCTCAAAACTTTGGCACAAGTTTTGTGAAACTGGCAAACATTAGACATTTGCCACTCGTGACGAGCTAGCAAATTTGTCAGCATACGCAGACTACAAAAAGTGAGGTAGGGAAAGTATTTGCATGCCATCTTTAGTGACAAAAATAATCTATTTGTAAGAGATGACATGATTTGCTTGTCTAAAGAAAAAGTAGATCCAACGCACTATGGATTTGCTGAACAAGAGAATTTATTTTAGCCACACGTTTTGACCGTGAAGGTCTTTATCAAGTGACAGGCATACCTTGAATGAGGAAGAGCCCTGTATATATACCCCCCAAAATAAGTCAAATAAACACGTGAAAATCACCAACAGCTGTCCCACATGATCCTCTGCTGATTATATCTCTCTCCTCCCTCATGAATATGTGCTGAGAGTCCATACTTCTGCATCTGATCGTGGGTGACGTCATCATAGCTTGCTTCTGTGTCCTGATTTGCTCCCGAAGTCTCCTGAGGTGGGGACATCGATCTCGCGCATGCGTCGTCCACGCCTGCATTCCACAGTCCAGCACTTCCGCGTTCCAATGCTGGTGACGTCATCGCGTATTCTGATCTGTCTCTCTGTAAGAGACGTGTTCAGAGGTACGCAATGGAGACCATTTAAAGTGAAACTTAAATTAGGCTTTATTGTGCCTGTCCCTTTAACACAGCAAAAAGAAAACCTACTCCACTTTGGAGAATATCTACACATGTAGTCCAGCCCTCTCTAACTGGGTGGTTAGCTAAGCTAATTACCAGCCCCAAATATATATACATTTATACAGATATACAACAGTCCCATAAGAAAGTCTTATCTGTTTCTTGTAGCTGTAGGGGAAGGCTTCTATGCTCCCCTTTGTCTTGCTGTCAGCTTGCAGTTTCTTTGCAGCTCAAGACATCTGTCCTTCCTTGGTTCAGCCCCCAATTGTGAGACTCAGGAATCCTCTTCCTGTGTCTCAGAGCAGGCTTTTTCTGACAGAGCTGTGATTAGGCAGGTGGAGTTGGTTGATTGCACACCAGCAATTAAGCAGCACACTGCTGGATTAGAGGCAAGTTGCTTTAACAGAGATAAGTCCCTGTTACACTCTCCCTCTTCAATCCTGAAGTCCCGCGTAGTCATCTGTAGGTTAGCTCCATCAGGGACACATTGCGCATGCGTCATCCCTTCAATGCAGGCGCATTCAGCAGCTGGTCCATCATATTCATTAGAAGTGATACGAGCAACATCCCTTCTCATCAAGGCTCATTCCAACCCTTGTATGAGAGAGAGAGAGAGAGAGAGAGAGAGAGAGAGAGAGAGAAGGATAGAGTCAGGGAGGATATTCCTTAAGTGTTATACCATGAACCTGAGTGCTGAGTGAGTGCTTTATAATAAAACTAATACAAATTACTTACTGAGATCTATAAGGCACAAAAAACCTCGATGAAAAAGACAAAAGCAGCAGCAGCCATACAGCCTGTAAATAAATAAAAAGTACTCATATATAGCACATTCTTCTGGACAAGAAACAATTATACGATATATAATCATTGAGACCCCTGGGGTGTACAGTGTTAAGGATGTATGTCCAGGAAGTTTCTCTCTGTAATAACACGGTTTCCTTATCGTGACCTGCACTGGCCTTTTTAACCTGCTGAATTCTTTGGAGCCTCAGGGATGAGATAGTGTGTTTAAATTCTGCACAGTGGGTGATCAGTGTGGTGTCTCCTGATGTATTGCTTATTTTGCTCCTGTGTTCTATAAATCTAGTCTATAACACCCTGCTCGTTTTTGCCTACATAAATGAGGCCGCACTGGCATTTTATGATGTATACAACATATGTGGTTGTGCAGGTTATCCTATTATTTATTTTGAATTTCACACCACTCTTCGGATGGCTAAATTCATTACCTGTCGCCAGACTATTACACACCGAGCAATTAAAACACTTGTAACATCCCGGTTTGGGGTCACTCAGAAAACGAGGTACCGTATAGTGTTCCTTTCTATCTGTGTGAATTAAAATATCCTTCAGGTTGTCGCCTCTCTGATAGGCAACCTTAGGATATTGTCTGCATATGGGACCCAAAGAAATATCTGTTTGCAGCACCCTCCAATGTTTTTTGATTATTTGCTTAACAAATCTGCTTGCCGTGGTAAACTTGCTCACAAAAGTCATTTTTTTCGGACTCATTCTGCCGGTCATCAGTTTGACTTACCCTCTCTAGGGCTTTTTCTACATTGCTGCGCTTATGCCCACGAGTTACAAACCTTGTCTTAATTTCTCTCAGAGTATTCTCAAGTTGTTCAGATCTATCAATTATCCTGCTTGCTCTGACTTTTTGAGAAAAAGGTAACATTTGTTTAAGCGAATCCAGGTGGCAGCTGGAGCCATGTAGTGTAGAATTCCTGTCTGTGGGTTTCCGGTAAAGATCTGTGAGTGCATGACCGTCATAGCTGATTAATATATCTAGATATGAAATTTGGACCCTGCTCCAATTTTTAGTGACCTTTATCGGTGTATGTAGTTGTTTCAGGTATGTAAAAAACTCCTCCAATTCATTGTCCGTCCCCTCCCAGATAAAAAAACAAGTCGTCTATATAGCGACAGTAATAGAGCATTTTGTCATGATATTTGGTATTCAGAATGTATTTTTCTCCAAAATCTGCCATGTATCAATTGGCTTAGGAGGGTGCTACATTTCTCCCCATAGCTGTCCCTGTGGTTTGCAAATAGAAATTTGTTTCAAATCTGGAGTCGTTTTTGTGGAGGATAAAATGCAATAAGAGCATAATAAAATCTACTGGTGGATTTGCTGTGTGTTTTTGCCTTGAGTTTTTCTCTGACAATATTAAGACCATCAGTATGGGGGATAATAGTGTAAAGACTGGTGACGTCCATGGTCACCAGTAGAAGCTATTTGTACTGTAATTGTAAAGACCTGATTTTTTCCAAAAAAATCGAATGTGTCCTTAATGTAAGATCTGCCCTCTATGACCAGAGGTTCCAAATAAATGTTCACATATATTGCCAGAGGCTGATTTATAGAATTTGTGGCCGATATGATAGGCTTACCAGGTGGGTTGTGTAAACTTTTATGTACCTTAGGTAACAAGTATAGAACTGGCCGTCGCGGATTATTCATTGTTAAAAAATCGTTTTCTGTCTCTGTGAGCCAAAGGTTTCCCAGCCCTAGTAAGAGAATTTTTTCCACTTCTTTCTGGTATATATTAGTGGGGTGGTGATGCAATTTAATGTAACAGCTCTCGTCTGATCACTGCCTGTATGCTTCAGATTTATACTGTTCGTAATTTTGCAAAACTTATGACCCACCTTTGTTTTCCCTCTTTAATATAATCTTAGGATTGTCAACCAACAACCATTAGTGAGGTTGTGGTGAATGTGATGCTTACTTTTAAAGTAAGAATTAACATCTGTCTTCACTAAGCGCATGAAAACCTGCACAGCTGCATTCTTTGTGGAAGGTACAGAATTAGAATTAAGCTTACATACCGTTTCCTGTTTAGTTGGTACCTGAACAGTTGGTTGGTGTTGCCGCTGCTGCGTGTCCGGTGCCCTGTTGGAGAAAAAAAGATTTGAAATTTAATTTCCTCTCCAATTTAAATAACTCCACCTCTAAACCAAATCTGTTGGCAGTGGTAGTGGGTAAAAAGGAGGGCCCTCTTGACAAAACATCTAATTTTCTGTTATAGAGAGGGGGTAATCAGAAAGATTAATGACAAGGCTTTGTGCACTGTTCATTGATGGGATCTGAGACGTGGGTTTACGTCTGCCCCTCCTGGTCTTCTTTCTTTTTTCTTTGTATGCGTCACCTTTCCTCTTCCTAAAAAAGACTTAGAAGTTCCTGGCGTCTGTGAGTGTGTTCCATCTGCTGATAAACTGGCCTCTGAGTCGCTTGTGTTTGCTTCCCCACTTTTTTGCCTATTTCTCCCTTTGGCTGAAAATCTAGTGAGCCTTTCTTGTCCTGTCCTCTGATAGACAGTGTTTTCTTTATAGTCCCCGATTACTTTCTTGAACTTCTGTTTTTTAAAATGGACTAAATCTTCTTTGAACTTTTGTAATCTAATTTTGAGCTCATCTTTGCACAGTTATGTCGCTCTGATGAGTATGCTCAATAGTAATCTCAAGCTTTAGTATCTTGTGTCTAGTTGTGGATAGTTGTTTTCCTACCTCTTCGATCACTAATACCATTAGATCTAAAGAGGATTTATTCAATATCCTGCACCAGTTCTCGCAGAATTCCGGATTGTCAATCCCAATAGTGGGTCGAGGTCGAATCCTGAATCCCCTAGGAATGAGTATCTGCTTGTAGTATTTACTTAGTGTATTGTCATGTGAGAAAAACTCTATTTCTTTTCTTTTCAATTTTTCTAAGTCTTTTATATAATCTTAAACAGAATTGATCGCAGAAGAATCAGAAAAGGTTCCCTCTATAATTAGCACTCTAAGGGTAACACGGAGAGCTCCGTCGCTGATACAAGTCTGACTTTAAAGGTGCTCCACTGCTGCCTGTATCGAAAGACGCTGCCACTTCTGATGACGTCACAAATTACGTCACACGTCCCGATGATCGTTTCGCATGGGCTACACACTTCTTCAAGGGGAGGAGTCTACTCCCTGACCTAGCCGGACGGTATTTATACTTTAACATGTCAGAGTCCCGCCTCCTATGACTCATGGAGGCGGGGTCTATGCCCGTGATCCAATCGGGTCATAATATACATTAATTTACGATATTGTGTATCATTGGATATCATATATATCTTTACAAAGGTTGTATTGGCAGCATAGTATGTGTAATATGAGCATGTCTGACTAAGGCAAAGTACTATGTCTCTGTGATGGCCAAATAGAAGGAGAAGGTTGCAAATAAACCCCAAATTAGTAGGTAAGTAGATGTCCAATATGTTATATCGCATTAAATCATGATTATTTCATTTCCTTAAATAGCTAACCTAGGAGGTGCGCCTTATGTCCCGCTGTAACATCTACCAGTGGTGCGGGGGAAGCACGTGATCTACGTTATTTTACTCAATGTACGTTTTTATGTACTACAATCTATATGTTATTGTAAGAGGACATGTGCAGAGGTACGTAATAGAGACTGTTTTAAGGTGAAATAAAAATAAGGCTTTATTGCGCCTGTCGCTTTAAACAGAGCAAATGTGAAAAATCAGCAAACAAAATCTGCTCCACTTTGGAGTATATAAACATTTGTAGTCCAGCTCTCTTTAACTGCGTGGTTAGCCCAGCGATTCACTAGCCCAAATCATAGTGACATTTATATATATATATATATATATATATATATATATATATATATATATATATATATATAGACATAGATAACAGTCTTATAAGAAAAGTCTTATCTGTCTCTGTAGTTGTAGGGAAAGACTCCTCTGTTCTCCTGGTTTCCACACCCTTGTACGATAAGGCAATGTCAGGATCCAGGTTTAGAAGTATTGTCCCCTGTGTCTTGCTGGCAGTGTGCAGTCTCTTTTGGCAGGCTCAAGACATCTGTGTGTGTGCAGTGTTTCCTTGGTCAGCCCCACGTGTGGGACTAAGGATTTCTCTGCTCTTTCTGCTTCCTGGGTCAGCTCAACTCAAGTGTGAGCTCAGGAAGAATCTCCCTTCCTGTCTCAGAGGCAGGCTTTTTCTGACACCTGTAATCAGCCAGGTGGTGTTGGTTAATTGTCTACCAGCAGTTAACCACCACACTGCTGGATTAGAGTCATATTTGTGAACAAGGATAAATCCCCTGTTACAGTTATAAAGGGATTTTCCTAACACAGAGTTTTCTCTGCTCTCCTCTCTTTTATATTGTATGACTGTTTTGCCCCGGTGAAACACGGGAGAGATTTGGAGCAGCGGGAAACACTGTAACCACAAAGTACCAGGAAGCTCTTGATTAGCGTGGTCTCAAACAACTTTCTCTTACTGTAAAGAACCCTTTCCTTTGTTGCTGATGAAATCGCTTTTCCTCCAACCTAAAGGGAAGCCCTGAGTCCTTTGTACTGCCCTAGGGATGATAGTTCTTTTGAAAGCTCCTTGTATTGTTCCCGAATATATTTGTATATAGTTATCATATCCCCTCTTAGACGTCTCTTTTCTAATGTAAACAAATCCAAATTAGCTAGCCTCTCCTCATAAATCAGATTATTCATCCCTTTTATTAATTTGGGGGCTCTTCTCTGCACTTTTTCTAGCTCCATAATGTATTTTTATGGAATGGTGCTCAAAACTGTACTCTATATTCAAGGTGTGGTCTTATTAATACTTTATAGAGGGGCATAATTATGTTTACTTCCTTCATTCCCCGTTTAATGCAAGATAAGATCTTGTTTGACTTTGTAGCTACTGCATGACATTGGGCACTATTGCTAAACCTGCTGTCTACAAGCACTCCTAAATCCTTCTCCATCAAAGATTCACCTAATTTTACCCAATTTAATTTGTGAATAGCCTGTTTATTCTTTCTTCCCACATTTATAACCTTAAATGTATCTGTATTAAAACTCACCTGCCATTTACTTGCCCAAGTTTCCAGTTTTTCCAAGTCCTTCTGGAGACAAATTACACCCTGCCCTGATTTTACCTTACACAATTTAGCAAAGATGCAGACGGGGCTCTCTATGCCAATCTCAAGGTCAATAATAAATAAGTTAAAAAGCAGGGGTCCCAGTACCTATCCTTGAGGTACTCCACTCACAACTTTAGCCCAACCTGAAAAGGTTCCATTTATGACAACCCTCTGTTGTCTATCCTTCAACCAGCTGTCAATCAAGGTGCAAACATTTTTACTGAGTCCAATTTCCTTTATTTTGTACACTAACCTCCCTTGTGGCACCGTATAAAAAAAGCCTTTGCAAAATCTAAGTGGACAACATCAACTGCATTACCCTGGTCTATATTCCTACGTATCTCCTCAAAGAAACTAATAATGTTAGTTTGGTACGACCTAGCCTTCATAAATACATTCTGAATATTACTAACAATTTAGTTATCCATTAAGTATTCCTGAACTCTCTCACTCTACTCTCCTCCTCTCTAACCCTCCTACTCCCCCCCTCCTCTCTAACACTCATTTCCCCATTTCTCTCACACTAAATCCCCCTCCCCTCCTCACACAGTTGTCACCTCTTACCTTGCCTTATGGACAATGGGGGATGTGGGCGAGGTCTCGAGTCCCGCGTTGGTCGGAAGCTGGGACCATGCAGGTGGATGCAGAAGTTGGGCCCGACTTCTGGGTGAGCCAAATTTTTGGTGTCGACAGGGACATGGGTACAACGGCAGGGAGGGGGAAGGACTTGGCCGGGGAGGCCCTGCAGCAAACAGAGGCCCTGGTAGCGAACACTGAGATTGGGCTCAACCTCTTGCTGGCCCCAACTTCCAGCGGGGCCCAGCAGGCCGCCCCCTGCTCTCAGGCCCACTGTTTTGCAGGGTTTCGCAGCAGAATAGCTACGCCCCTCAAGTACATAAATGTGAGCGTATATGTTTGCGGAACTTTGTGCAAAAACCTTAAACATTTTTCAAACAATATCAGCAGACATTCACACCTCTATTATTTATGAAAGACCTATCAAAAGTAAGGAGATGCTTTTTTGCATCTAGCAGATGTCTATTATTGGTGGGATTATTTTATTTGATTCTTTATTTCGAATACTGGACTCCTGCATGCATCTTTCACATTCTCTCAGTGATGTTGTTGGGAGTTTGGGCATTTTTTTTTTACCCCGCACACCAAAGTCCAGAGAATCTGTCAATATTTCCTGACATTTGTGTTGAAAAAATACTGTTTCTGAATTCCCCATATATACAGTATCCCAGAAATATATACAGTACATTCCTAGAAATCAAATAATGGTGTGGTTTGTGATCCATAATTAAATATCGCCTCCCACGGTTCCTCACAAAAAAAAAAAAAAAATCGGATGATTTGCATTTTGAGAGGAAATTGTCTTATCAATTGACAGGAATTTGTGTTTCTCAACCCTGTCCTCAGGGAATCCAAACCCACACATAAGATACAGTATGTACACATTTATGCATGGTAATTAATTGGTTATCCCAGTTTTGGGCTGGGTTTCCCCGAGTTGATCGTTGAGAAACATTAATTTTTAAAAACAGCATGCAATTAAAAACACAATGAATAAAAGTCACACAAATAGTTACATTGTATGAGAAAATATATTTATACAACACAATCCTATTGGTTTTACTGGAATACATTTCCACCGTGGGCTATTTCTGTACTTTCTGATGCATACCAAAATATTAGGTCATCTCTAAATGAACCCTTGGAAAGGCATATGTTTGTCATAAAGACTGGTTGCTGAAGAGGTTTTTAATGCAATGCTCAGACATTTATCATTGCACCAGACAATATAGCACAGAAGGTGTTAAAATCAATTGCCGTATGTTAATTGCCAACCAAGAAAGTGGCAAAAGATGGTTAGGCAGCTTCAAGGGAGTGGAAAATTCTGTTTTCAATTACCAATTATTTTTCTTCTTTGGGGGACTAAAATCTCTGTCACATACAGAACTCTCTCTTGAAGCTTCCAGTACGAAGCTCTTTTTCCCCCTCAGGAAAGTCCCTCATTTCTGAGTCACCGTTGTCTGAATGGATGTTCTGTAAGGTGAGGTGTGGGGGATATAGAATCACGGCATTGACGATCTGTATGTTTTAGTCATTGTGGTGTGGGGAAAAATGTCATTTTTCACTCTCGGTTCAAAACTTGAACAGGGCTGTAATTGATATCCCTGTATGTTTAGTTTAGTATTTCATCAGAAATATTCAGTGGCCAAAAATGCTCTTGCTTTCAGCAGCTAAGAAAATATTAATTATTGGAATAAAATATTGGAAAATAGTGCTGTCTGGAGAAGATGCCAACCGTCCATCCATCTCTTCTGAGTTCCAAGATCAGGAAAATGTATAAACATAAACACCATTTATTTTTGAAAGAATAGTAAATGATCTGGAGGCACCCCAGAAAACAGGGGGTGAAATTGCCTCAGTGCTGTGTTGTAAGTATGAATAACTTGGGAAAGTTTGTCACTTAAGGGGACGTAAACCAAAATTCAATCTTTTTGTGTGTGTTTTGTTTCAATCTTTTTTATGGTATTTTTTGAGACATACACATCTTTACATTGCAAGGGGAACCTCACATTAAAAGTGGTACACAATATATCAAATATTTTCATACAGTATTAAGATCCATAGTTATAGATATGAATCCATGTTTTTCCTGTCGTTTCTTAGCAGTAAGCTGCTGCTACTTAGTCTCAGGTGTGAACTTAAAGTGGATAGATGAGATAAGATAGAAAAAAGGTATAGTTGGAAGGAGGTGGGGGGGGGGGGGAGGAAGGGAAGGGAGAGAGTGGTGATGGAGGGGAACTTAATACAATGATTGGTACTGGACTTACTCTCCTGTTGCCTACTTATCTTTGGAGCCAAGGCTCCCATGTTTGGTAGAACTGATCCATGGTTTGATTTAGTTGGGCAGTCTTTTTTTTTCAACTACTGACTTACAGCACTTACAAATTACTATTTTACCCCATTTGTACATCCCGACCAAACTAAAAGAGGATGTGAAACTCGAGTCCCAAAGTTGGGGCTAATTCTGAAAATAACGCCCGGAAAGTAATTCTATTACAGCCTCCATTTCTTCAATTAAAAGTATAGTAGACCAATGTTTTTTTTTTTTTTTTTTACAAAATCTATTTGGATTTCCTACTGAAACCAGTAAAATATAAGAAGGGTTTTTTTTTATTTCCAGTGTGCTAGAACTTCTCTATCAATTTGGCAATCATTGTAATAAGCCCTGCCTATCATTCATTTCAGATAACCTCTGACACGCACTAGTTGGTAGAAATCTGGGCTTTAAATAAAACATGTAAATTGATAGCGGAGAACAACCACAGCCCATCCAGGGAAGAACTTCTCAAGTCCGATAAATACTTAACGATACGTTGACTTCAGTTATGTATCGTTTAAGTGCTAACCAGCGGCGGAATTAAAAATCCGGCGCCCCTCTCGGCACAGCGGCTGCGGCCGCCTCCTTAACTGCCGCACCTCCTCCTTCTGAACCGCAGCACCAAATGAGGCCGCGTATTTCACCTATGTGACGTCGCACAGCGTCACGTTGCTGTGGTAACATGGCGTCATTTGATGCTGTGACGTCACGTTGCCATGGCAACGAGGCGCCGGCATGTTGGTGACGTAACTTTGACGCTGCGGTTCAGGAGGAGGGCAGGTAAGGACCCGGCCGCAACAAATAAAATGACTTCCCACCAGGCCCGATAGGTTCAAGAGTGGGGCAAAGTTATTTGGGGGTGGACATTTTTGCTGCCCCCAAACCTTGCCGTCCAAGGCCGGGAACATATGGGCCTAATGGGAAATATGCCAGTGGTGCCAACCGGGATCTTCAAAGCTCCTTAACAAGGCATTACGTACCGTGTGAAAGTAATGACAGCCTGCTGCGAACTTTAACGGTTTGTGCTAATGATATGTAAAAGAGGCGGGGATTACCTCAACGCGTACCCTCAGCAGTCCGTTAAAGTTAACGGGTACCAGAAAAATATTTGGCCTTACCCAGGGTTCTGTAGTGGGCACTTTTGCATTATCAATGTACTGTAGAAAGCCAAAGTGAATACCCTGGGCTGGGCCACATAATTTAACCTTGACCTGCGTATGAACCCCTTGGAAGCCATAGTGGCAATGAAGGCATGCATTATACATGTTAATACAAGCACCCTAACTTCCCTATTACCAATTGTTTGTCATAGTGGTACAACCGCTATGGCATACAAGGGGTTAACCTCCCCCCTGTAACCCCACCTGTCCCGCTTTACCTCCCTCCCCGGGGCGCCTACCCCCATAACACCCCTCCCAATGGGCAATAGGCCTACAGTATTGGCCAATTGTCGCTAACAGGACTTTTGCCCATTTAAAAGCATAACATCGAAGACATTACAATAAAAACATTAAAAAAAAACAATAACACCATATAAAAACTCATTGTAATCCATTGATTTTCACTGTGGCAACCTAGGCCCTCAACGAGGGCGTAAATAGCCACAATAGCACTCAATGTACACACTACATAAATAAATGTATTACTCACCCCAAGCGGGATGATGGCCGTCCTCATCCTCAGGGACAACTGGATAATAATCAAATAAAGGGACGATGTCCAACCATAAATTTAGAAAAATAAAAAAAACATTCAAGCCTACTGGCCAATAAAATGTAAAAGCCCAAAACCATGAAAAATAACCCCAGCCCGATGGCAAAGATAAAATTAAAAAAAAAAAACCTAAACCATTACAATTTTATCCCAGCCCAATGACACAAAAATAAACAAAAACATAAATTCAGTGAAAATAAATTCCAGGCCCGATGGCCTTTGTTCAATCCTTTGGCATTCTGGATGGACGTCGGTGGGTCCTCAATTTGCCAAGAAGCCCTGGATCTCCTGTTGATTGACGCGCAGTCTCTGCAAGTATTTCTTCTCTTTCTTTTCTTCATTTCTTTAAGGCTGTCTTCTTTCTTCTCTTCTTTCTTTAGGCAAGATGTTGCCTCATCCGCTTCTGGTCTTCTGAGATGTCCTAGGCCTTGTAAAAGGCAAGGTGGGTTATGGGGGTTGGTGCCCTGGGGAGGGAGGTAAGGCCATTTGGGGGAGGAGGGGTTAAACCCTTGTATGCCATAGCATTTGTACCACTATGACATAATGGGTAGTAGGGTTATTAGGGTGTTTGTATTAATCCCTTGGTTACTTTAGTCGCCACAAAGGCATGCATAACACATGCCTTCATGGCCACTATGGCTTCCAAGGGGTTAATCTTTTTTATTGGGAAGGAAGATACATGGTATATATTGACCTAGCATCTTCCTTATACTATGGCTAACGTGATCCAGCTTTAGCATTAGCTGGGTAACGGCACGTTAGCCATATGCAAATGAACAGCTTAACGGACGTTCGTTTTGCATGAAATTAGCTTTGTGGATACCCGTTAAATCATGAAAAACTAACGGACATTACTAAATTAGGTAAGGTCACATTAGTAGGCCAGATTTTACGGACTTCTCAGGATCTACCCCTTAGTCTGTACACTTCTCAAATGTTTTTGTCAGAACAGTTTCTTTGCAATCTAAGGAACTGTCCAACTTGAACACTCCTTAATAAAGATCGAGGATAGCAGCTGTTGGCTCTCAATAGGGAATACGACGTCTTGAAAATATCCATATGTACGCAACCATAAGATCCCACAAACAATGCAAATAATCTAAAAAAAATAATAGATTCTATGTGGTAATTGCATGTAAAAGACAAAAAAAAAAAAGAATTCACACCACTGTCACACCACCAAGATTAATTCTTTTGAATTGGTCACAAGTAGAGATGGGCGAAATTTTCTTTTTGTGGATTTTGATCCGTTTGGGATTGGCCGATTCCTTGGGTGGATTTCCGCAGATCAGTCTCAAAAATGGCGATTCGCCTTTTGCAGATTTTGTTTTTCTCACAGACGATCCATCTGCAGATTCCGCAATCCACAGATTCAATTCTTAAAATCCGTCAGTGGACGGCGGAATATGCGGATGGATAGTTAAAATCGACAAGCGGATTGTATCCAATGGCGGTTTTTTTATTAATCCGTACGGATTGAAACTGTAACAATCTGTCGGCAGATTTTACACCGCCGAACAGATTTTGCATGGAAAACTCGGGAAAATCCGGCAAACGGATTTTGACAGTTTCGACCATCTCTAGGCATAAGGTATTTTATGTCTTAATGCTATTTAGTAAACATGGGCTGTACTAGTGAATCTATAAAGGGATGCAATTTTTTTTATATGTGTGATACAGTAGCTAAATTGTAAACATGCATTTTTCAACGTCAGTGGCCTAAATTCACTTAACCTATTCACTGAAGCCTTCTTGCCAGTGGTAAAGCAGGGATAAGGGAATTTTTACTGCGGCGCTATGTTGGCAATAGTTTTAACGCAGCATATGCAAATGAGCATGCACACCAGTAATGATTATTTAATTACTTGTCTACCTGCTATTCACTAAACTCCAATACCTGTCGATATTGGGCTACAGCTGATTTTAACACTTATTCTTGGCTGGCGCTTCTCTAACTTACATTGGGCTACAAAAAACGGCACCATATTTATCAAAGCCGGAGATCCCAGTGTATCCGATGCAAACATTTTCACCACGATAATGATATCATGATAATTATTGCGATAATGATATTGTTTGTGATAAATTTGTTCAAATAAGTCTGAAAAAAGTCTAGCGAATCAAAATAAAATGTGTTTTCTTGTCGAAACATCTGTTAATTAATTCTTAACATTTTCATAAAGGGTGAGAGTGATGGGGTGAGGGGGATGGAAGCAGTGTGGGCGAGAAAGGTTGAAGTGCAGGCATGGCATGGGGTGTCAAGGGTTTCATGAGGGAGAGAGGAAAGGGTTAAAGGTTCCTGGGGGGAGAGAGGAAAGGGTTAAGGGTCCCATGGGGGAGAGGAAAGGGTTAAAGGTTCCTGGGGGGAGAGAGAAAAGGGTTAAGGGTTCCATGGGGGAGAGAGGAAAGGGTTAAAGGTTCCTGGGGGGAGAGAGAGGAAAGGGTTAAGGGTCCCAGGGGGGAGAGAGGAAAGGGTTAAAGGTTCCTGGGGGGAGAGAGGAAAGGGTTATGGGTTCCATGGGGGAGAGAGGAAAGGGTTAAGGGTTCCATGGGGGAGAGAGGAAAGGGTTGTGCCCCAGGGGGAGGGTGGGGATGGGGTTAACGCTGCTAACACTCCCCATGTTGCCCGAAGCTCCTCCCCTTTAGAAGCAGAAAGGGAAGGAGACTTGGGGAGAGAGAGACAGAGAGAGGCAGCATAGCATTCTAAACTGCATCTCTGACCACTGGCGTCCAGTAATATTGCAACAACAGGTAATCTCTCATATTGGCACTCCGGGAGATTATGTTATCGCAATATTACTAAATACCATTATATCACCCAACCCTAGTGTGTAGCCATGCTGGTCCTTTCTTCCATGTAACAAAGGAGGGAGAGGGAGTAGGTGTATGATACCTTTTATTGGACCACCTAGTGGTTGATATGTTACAAGCTTTTCAACCTCTCAGGGCCTTCATCGGGTCCTACACTACAGACCGGTGCAAAAGTTGTAACATATCAACTACTTGTTGGTCCAATAAAATATATCATACCACCTACTAACTCCCTCTCCCTCCTTAGTTACTACAGTATATCCTATGGGACCTTTTCCTTTGATACATTTGGTGCAATGTTTTTGCTCTCGTATTTCAGCCGGGATACTTTGATGTATAACCTCCCAAGTAATCTTAACAATCCCTGATAAACAAAGGGCTTCCTCCTAGAATTCTGTGCTAAAACCATGTTTTCGCTGAAGCCGTTTCTAGCATTAGTCTAAGCCAGACATATTTTATTATTCCTTTTCCCACACTGGAGCCATCTAAGATCCCTTTACTTTATTGATAATGACAAAATAATATTTATAGAGGAAATGTTCAGCTCGGGCTGTTCATGAGCTCAGCTACAGCACGTTGGGCGATGGAAATTGTTGTTTGGGTTTATATAGTAACTAAAGTTACATGCCACTTAATTGCACATTGGCTTTGATTTTTGCAAGTCACTTGACTAAGTGCAATTAGAAATATAAAACAGTTCCCCTGACATCTCAGCAATAAAAAGTCCGAATTGAAAGTCTTCTTATTGATTAGTGTAGATCTTCTAGACAAAAACTAGAACACTTACATGAGTAAATAGGATATATTATTTAAAAAAACAACAAAACAAGTATAACATT